>NC_058081.1:168879624-169169437 GCF_014858855.1 Bufo gargarizans
GTTACTTTGTATAGTAATACATTATTTGGTATCTAGGCTAAGTGAAGGAGAGTGTGTGTGTATATATATATATATATATATATATATACGGTATATATTTACACACACATATATATATAGTATAAACAAGGCTAACTGTAAACGTAGAAAACTCTGTAAACATGTTGGGTCTGAGTAACTGTGCAACATTGCAAAAAATAATGTGTACACACTCTGGGCTAATGGAAGTGTTCAGCATATTAATACATTTCTCACGCCAAACGCAAAGAATAGATTTCATCTTCAAAATGATGTCCAAAAACGAGACAAAGAAAAAACAACAGAACCACAGGACAGTGATCTATATCAGGGATCAGCAACCTCCGCCACTCCAGGTGTTGTGAAAGTATAACTCCCAGCATGCTCCATTCACTCCTGTGGGAGTCCCAAGACCAGCCGAACAAGTTTGCATGCTGGGAGTGGTAGTTTCACAACAGCTGGAGTGCTGGAGGTTGCTGATCACCGTCCTAAATGATAACAGTACAAAAGACTAGAATATTGCTGGATGCTGGGGCAGTGTCACTCTTTAAAGCCTTGTTGGGGGATGGGTGCTGAAGTACATTGTGATTAAGACCATTACACAGCCTGAAGCAGAAGCAAGTCTAAATATGAGAAAAAGTAGAGATCGGTAGAATCAGTTATGTGCATTAAAGCAATTTGATCTCACTCAGAATGATACATTAAGGCTAGTTTCACATCTGCATTTTTAAATCCGGCAGGTTATTCCAGCAGAGGAACAGCTTGCCGGATTTCACCGTGTCTGGCATAGCAGGATTCTGCCATTCACCACCAGACCCCATTGACGAAAATGGGATCTGATGGGGAACCGGATGGTTTCAGTTGGACAAAAACTGGCGCATGCAGTGTTTTTTTTGTCTGGCCGAAAACCATCTGGATTTTATTATAGTGAACAGGGTCCGGCAGTGAACGGTAGTATCTGGCTATGCCGTATACAGTGAAAACCGGAAAACTGTTCCTCTGCTGGATTTAAAAACACACATGTGAAAGTAGTCTAACATTTCAATTTTGAACCAGAATATCTGCATATTTTTCTGGCCAATATGACTGCTAAAAAACTGCTAATATTATGGAGAAAAGACTTTGTGAAATGACATAGCAGCCCTTTAAGGCATTGGTATCAAAAGCATTAGACAGGCAGGTGCTGAGAAAGTATTGCCCCCTACAGAAAGGCTGATGGAGTTCACCCATGCAGGACAGTATCCGTTCAGCATGTGACGTGCACGGAGATCACGTCTCATAGTGGTATTGTCAGCCCTCCTGACAAGCCTTTTTAAATAAATAATTCTATTCCATATAATAGCACAATTCTGGAGAATATTGTTTTTACAATGGCAAGCCTCTATTAACCCTCCTAGAATGGATGCAACTTTTCCATTGTCAAAAGGGTTGTCCCTACACAATCAGCACTGACACACCAGCAATTAACACCAGGTTGTCAAATTTCTAGGAGAAATAACAGAAGAATGGCATGGTGTAGAGCAGGCATGCTCAACCTGCGGCCCTCCAGCTGTTGCAAAACTACAACTCCCATTATTCTCTGACAGCCTACAGCTATCATCCTACAGAAGGGCATCGTGGGAGTTGTAGTTTTACAACAGCTGGAGGGACGCAGGTTGAGCATGCCTGGTGTAGAGTTATAAGAAAATATACTCCAGAATTTTTATCACATGGGGAATATGGATGTAGCCACTATTATTTATGCTGGCTTACAATGTTAACACAACAAAAACACTTTACAGTGATACAACATATCACCATAAAGTGACCGTCCTATCGTGCCTAGTCTCCAAATAACACTGGCTACATCTGTACACTATTTCACTAAATCAGACATGTCAGGAGAGGAGACAGGTCCTCTTTTTAAAAGACAACTCCACCTTAAGTGCTCATGAAACTGGCCATACAATCTCTTCTCCTCCCTGCACTCTGAGAACCACAGACCAGTGTCTATGGACCAACCTCGCCCACCCACTCCTGCAACTACACCCCCGTTAACTAAAATAAGAACCCTGAGAAATGCCATCAATGTGGCACAGGTAAGGATGAATGTTTTACCAAAAGTGTATTCACAGATTAACAAGGCCTACCGCTGTGTCAGAACCCCCCAACCCCCCTAAACCCTTCTTGTTGGTAAATGTCTGAGCCCACTGACAAATAGTAGAACACCACCACATGGATGGGCTATCACTGGTATATGTCTATTGAGAGTCACGTGGATTTTTTATTCATCGAAAAGAGGTAAAATACTGAGTGGTTTCAGGGGAGTTACACTTTGGTATGGAAATCATATACTCAAATTGTCTGAAAGCCTTCCTATGACAAAGGATGTGCCAGCTGTGTAAGGGTTTAGGGAGTATTTTCTTTCACTAGAAGGGGGACAAGCAAATAATACTTCACGATTATGCTCATTTCACAGCTTATAATTCAGTAGTTATAGTGACCAAGTAAGACTGACGTCTGGAGCGAGAGCTAACCACAAGATCTAAGAAATGCCAAGTTATGTGAAACGCTGGAGGAACTTGGAAAATGATCCTTGTGTGAGGCGTATGCACATACACTTCTCTGTATGGTTACAGAGGAATATCTTTCTGGTCATCTCCTTCTATAAATAGGAGAACTTCTGAACAAAATTGCAAAACAACACTATAGACGTTCCCTGGGGGAAAACACGAATCTCAGTGGTAAACGTAGCACATGTCCACTCTTCGTGCACTCTTCAGTCAACCCCATCGAAACCTTGAGCATTTTCGATTGCTATATGCAGCTTGTCCCATAGGTCCTCGAATGACTCATAAGGTGGCAAGTCCAGGCGGTTAAAACTAAAAAAATAATTTGAAAATACAATTTGGTTTAAATAGCTATGCCGTCATATGAACATAAATATACAGTGCATTTGGAGGCCTTCAGACCCTTTCACTTTTTTTCACATTTTATGTTGCAGCCTTGTGCTAAAATAAAGGAAAGATTCAAGCTTTTCCATGATTCTGCACTCAATACTCCATAATGACAAAGTGAAAACAGAAAGTTTGAAATCTTTGCTAATTTATTGAAAAGGAAAAACTTAAATCTTACACTGACATAAGTATTCAGACCCTTTACTCAGCAGTTAGTTGAAGCACCTTTGGCAGCGATTACAGCCCCCAAACTTCTTGAGTATGATGACATAAGGTTTGCACATATGGATTGGGGGATTTTCTGCCATTTTTCTCTGCAGATCCTCTCAAGCTGTCAAGTTGGATATGGACCATTGGTAGATAGACATTTTCAAGCTTCAGAAAAGTACAGAGAAACTTAAAAAGTCTCAAATTATGGTGTACATATGGCATGCGCCATAATGTGCAACTTTTTTTACATACTGCCTTTAGTAAATGTCCCTCATGGTCTTGTTGCAAGGTAAAACTTTTGCCCAGTCTGAGGTTCAGATCAGGTTTTCATTAAGAATTTCTCTGTACTTTATCCATTCATCTTTTACTCAACCCTGACCAGTTTCCCTGTCCCAATCTCTGAAAAACACCCTTACAACACCCTGCTACCATCATGCTTCACTGTAGGGATGGTATGGAGCAGGTGATAGGCAGCTCCTAGTTTCCTTCAGACATGACACTCAGAATTGAGGCCAAAAAGTTTTTTCAGAGAATCTTGTTTCTCACAGAGTCCTTTAAGTGCTTTTTGCAATCTTCCACGTGTTCCACGCCATTGCACCATATAACCCAGATTGGAGGAATGCTGCAGTCATGGTTGACCGTCTGGAAGATTTTCCTATTTGCACACATGATGTTTGGCGCTCAGACAGAGTGACCACTGGGTTCTTGGTCACCTCTCTTACCAAGGGCATTTTTCTCTGATTACTTATGGGGCAGCTTGCTCTATGAAGAGTCCTGAATTTTCTAATTTTCTTCTACTTAAGAATTATGGGGGCCACTATGCTCTTGTGAACTTTCAGTGCAGCAGATAATCCTGTCTCTAAGCTCTACAGGCAGTTATTTCCTCCTCTTTTTTTGCTCTGGTATGCATTGTCAGCTGTAAGACTTTATAAAGGGCTGGACCAGGAATATATAGAGGGCCGTGTCTTTCTTAATAATGTCCAATCAACTGAATTTACCACAGGTGGACTCCAATCAAGGTGATTAATCATCTCAATGATGAGAGAGAGAAATGTGAGGCCCCCACAGCTTAATTTCAAATGTCATAGCAAAGGGTCTGATTACTTCCGTTAATGAAAAAAAATTGTGTTTTCTTTTTAATACATTTACTAGTGTTCTCTGGCTTTCTGTTTGCGAGATCCTTCTTGGGCTCTCACAAGCGGTCTAAAACGGATCAGTTTTGCCTTAATGCATTCTGAATGGAAAAAGATCCGCTCAGAATGCATCAGTTTGCCTCCGTTCAGTCTCCATTCCGCTCTGGAGGCGGACACCAAAATGCTGCTTGCAGCGTTTTGCTGTCCGCCTGACGAAGTGGAACCAAACGGATCCGTCCTGACAGACAATATAAGTCAATGGGGACGGATCAATTTTCTCTGACACAATAGAAAACGGATCTGTCCCCCATTGACTTTCAATGGTGTTCAAGACGGAGCCGTCTTGGCTATAGAAGACATAAGACAACCGGATCCATTCATGACGGATGCATGCGGCTGTATTATTCTAACAGAAGCATTTTTGTAGACGGATCAGCAAAAAACACTAGTGTGAAAGTACCCTTATACACTAAATTATATATCAAACATAGTGAAACCTCTCAAAAAGACCACCCCTCTAGAAGACTTTCTAATTCAAAGTTGGCTGGTCATCTTGAAGAAGGTTGTCACAGTATTTTAAAAAATAAGGAAAAACATTTCACTACAGTACAATAAAATAAAAGTTACCATGTGTGCGCTCTGGGAAGTTTCTCAGGAGAGCCCCATTTTTCAACTGTAAACAACTGTGGTCCATTTGAGCCTGAAATCAAACATATATTTGAATTTAATGGCAGACGGTAAAGTCTTATAATTTTGAATGCAATTCTATTCTGGTAAAATAAATTTTCAGCGTGTCAAAGTTCAGGTCTGATGTAAAGATTATTCTTAGGGAGTTTTGTGTGGTTGCTGCAACATTGGCAGGACTGCACATGTGTGGAATGTGATATTTTACTAGGAATATCAATTTACTGTACCTACAGTTTCGCCTAAAAGGAATAACGCACTGTATTATAAAGCTTTTATGTAGTGGCAATAAGTGGATATCAAATAATAAAATGTGGTGATGGGTGTTTTAGGCTCCTTCTACATAATCTATGGGAGAGCTGTTCTCGCATATATCTTTTTAGATCATAAGGATAGGGAGGGGGAAACATCCACTACGAAAATATTAGGGACTGTTTTCCCACTCCCTTGAGACACTTTTCTGTCTTTTTAATATAAAGTGCAGGCAAAAGTATCTATTAAATGTAATGTAAATGAGGTTATTATTTACAATTCCAGACTAACATATGGGCACTTGCAAGCTACACCTTACTCCCAAATTTAGCTCCTCAAAAGCCACAGAATATATGAGCTTAAATGAGTTGTCTACCTTGAGCAAATGGCATTAATCATGTAGATAAGGTTAATGCAATGCACATCCTAATGTATTGTGGATTGTCCATATTGCCTCCTTTGCTAGCTTCATTCATTTTTTCATCTCATTATACACTTTTTTCGTTTCCATGGTTATGACCACTTTTCAATCCATCAGCGGTGGCCTTGTTTGCACACTATAGGAAAAGCTCTGGCTTCTCTGGTGGCCGGGATCACGGGATTGTCCATAAGTCAGCACTGTTTACTATAAATGTGCAAGCACATTATAGGCCACGGCTGATGGATTGCATGGTGGTCGTAACCGTGGAAGCAAGAAGTGTATAATGAGATCGAAAAATTAATCAAGATAGCAAAGGTGGCAATATGGACAATCACAATACATTAGTAAGTGCCTTGTATTAACTTTTTCTACATGATAAATGTCATTTGCTGAAGTGAGACAACCCATTTAACGGTTGGTATCTGTGGTTTAGCCACCCAACACTTGAGGCTGTATGAGACTTAACAGGCGATTGTAGGGAAGCAAACGTTCCTTCCCGGCAATCATCTGCTCTCTAGCAGAGGAGACTGTTGCCATTACATGCAGCGATCTCCTCCTCAGTATAGGGAGGAGAGATCGTTATACCATCACTTTTCCCTAAACTGAATCATTGTTTGCCGGCAGAAGATCGCGATTAGACACCATGATCTGCCGCCTGCAAACAATGAGTTTTTGACCTGTCAAAAGATATCGATTCGGAATCAACGGCAGTATTAGACTGCAAGATGATCGCTGAGTGTTACTATCAATGCTCATTGGCAATTATCCGCCCAAAAAAATTGGCAGGTGTAATACAGGCTTTTACACATTGATCAACATCACAACCAAGTAGGGGTGAAACGATTACTCGATTGAATCGAGTAATTCGACACAAAAAAATCCTCGATGTAAAGATTTGTTTGTGTCATGTGACCACGGAGCGGGAGTGAAGCGCATGCTACTACTCACCGCTCCGTGGTCACACGCAGACCGGCACCACGCTGCACTTTCAGCCCCGACACATCATCAGGAAATAGCACACGTAAGTGTGCACTATGAACTGACGCTGTGTGACGTCAGAACGGCTAGAAGAAAATGAAGGAGCTTTGGGGCGGTACCCCTACAGGATAGGTAAGTATTTTATTTCACTGGTGCTGGGGACAAGGCTAGGAGGGGGAGATAGTAGCACTGGGGGCAAGCTGGTGGCACTGGGGGGCACCTGGAGGCACTGAGGGAGAGCCTTATGGCATGGGGGGGGGGCAGCTGTAGGCACGGGGGGCTGATGAGTTTGTATAAAGAAACACGTTCTTTTAATTAGTTTTTGTTATTAGAGTACTCGATTAATCATTGGATTAATCGATATAATTACAAAAATAAATCGATAGCTGCAGCCCAGGCCAAAACAGCAATAATGTCAGAGTTTTTACATTCTACATTTTGCGGCGATAATCTTTTTAAGCACAAATAAGGCTACTTTCCCACCAGTGTTTTTGCTGGATTCATCAAGAATTAGCAAAAAACGGATCCGGTTGTATTATCTTTAAAATAATCAATTGTGTCAGAGAAAACTGATCCGTCCCCATTGACTTACATTGTGTGCCATGACGGATCCTTCTTGCTCCGCACCACACAAACGCTTGCTTGCAGCGTTATTTTGTCCACGATGGGGATGCAACCAAAAGGAATGCATTCTGGTGCACACCGTTTAGTTCAGTTCAGTTCAGTTTTGTCCCTATTGACAATGAATGGGGACAAGATGGAAGCGTTCCCCCCCACCACCACCCCCTTATTAAGATCCTATGACTGTTCTCAATAGTGGAAAGGGAAAGAGCAAGTGTGAAAGTAGCCTAACACGATAACTTTACTCTCTGGGTCAGTACGATTAAGCTATACCAAATACTTTATTTATTTATAAAAAATAAAAATAAAAAAAAGTTTTTGCATCGCTCCTTCCAAGACCCATACATTTATTTCCCTTTCTACAGAGCTGTATGAGGGCTTGACTTTTGTGGGACGACATGTCATCTTCATTGGTATTATTTTGGGGGTAAATAACACTTTTTGATTGCTTTTTATTCCGTTTTTTTAAGAAGCAAAAAGCAGCAATTCGGCATACAGTGTTCAACGCACATGATAATTGCATAGTGCAGGTCATTACAGATGTGGAGATACCAAATATGTGGAGATTTTATTTTTGCACTTTTTTTCCACTGAAAAGTGTTTTTTCAATGAAAAAATGGTGTATTTATATTTAACCATTTAATAGTCCCACAAGGGGACTAGAATAGATCTTTGATAACTTCTAAAACAAAAACTATTCCTATACTGTATTTTAACGGCAGTGCTATACTGACATTCACCAGCAGGCTGTGCCAGAGATGCAGGGAAACGCTGGAGGCAGACCTGGTGCCAACACTAGGCCCAGTCCTGTCTGCACTGGCATGGACATTCCACAATCTCATTTGTGGGGTGCCAATGGGAGACAGAGGGAGCCCTCTCCCTCTGTACAGCTGGAAACTGTAATTTGCTTTCTACTCTCTATTTAGAGGCCGGGAGGTTCTTCAGGGACCAGTAAAGTACACACACAGTACCAAAAAAATAAAATGAAGGTGCCTTCTTCTGATGTCCAAAGAAACAGTTCATCCTGGCACATGTAAAGAGCAGTGCAGAACATGCAGTACCACCACTGTACTGTAGAGAGGCACTACTAGACAGCCAATACAGGCATTTTACCAGTCGAATGGCCATATTGATTGGTTTGCTCTTACAGTCCACAGTGCCTGAGGCCTTGTATGTTGGGTTTCAAGTTATGATGGCCAATGAAGGTCCACTGTATGTTGAAAGTATTGTATCCTGAGGTCACTTTATATCATCTTATACATTATACAGTCAAATATAATAATTTAAGTTTTATAAAAGCAAATCGGGTGCAATGTGTAGCTATACCTACCGTATAGCTCAGCAAATCCATTCATTGGTACCCTTGAAGTACCAGTAACAAACTGCAGCAAGCGAATCCTCTTCTCTGCATCCATCATTAATACTGCCTGAAAAACAATCGTACTTTACACTCCATATCCAATACAATTAATTGCCTTTTACCTTTTCTATGATTTTACATCAAGACGGGATATGCATACAAGGTGCAGTAATAAAATAAAATTACAATTTCTACCCCTCTCACTAAATCGTTGTGCAGGAATGTGACTGCTTGTCAGCAATATCCAGAACTGTAAAATGGATTATCATAAATAGATGTAAATGACTGAATAAACACGAGGAGATTTACCTAGTGTTTGTGACTTTTTAATTTCATTTTTTGCAAGTGGCGCTTCTGCTGTACTTTCTGGAAAGGGGCGTGGTCAGTGCAGGGAGTGGGCGTGACCTGCGGGTCCCCCATATTTATTTTCCTTTGCACCTGTTTTCAGGCACAATTGAAGACAGAAATCTACAGCAGCCGGGAATGCGCCTAATTTATGACAAGGCCTGCATTCTCTGGCAGTGCAGGAGATTTCAAAGACTGACGTAAGATTCTTCTTTTTTTTTTTTTTTGCCCTAAGTTGTTAAAAGTGTTATTTTTCTAATGCTGATTTCTTTTTACACCCTTCAACTTCATTTTGAAATTCCTCACCTCCTCGGCATGAAGGGCATCACCTTCTTGTGTTCAATCTGACATCATGCCTGCATTATTCATTAGGAGCTTATGAAGTGTCCGCTTTCACCAGTGCTTATTTCCAGAAAGCAGCAGGTCATATTTATTATCTTTTATTATACATGAGATCAGTACATTTTTATGCTGATTATATTAGGATAACACAAATATTTTGGTCTCCATCCCAGACATCTGTATAGTCAGACAACATTGTGGTTTAAAAGAACACTTATCTTTTGTAAATAGATCAAAGCCAAGAGTGGGAATCCCATTCATGGTAAAGGGGTTTCCTATAGAAATTTATTAGCTACATTATTTTCGTATATATACACTTTTTTTTTTAAGAATTGTATTTATACATTTCTTAATTGGACAAATAAAATTATGAAATCAGAATCTCTGTGTTCATTAGTTTATGGAACAAAGGGATCGGAAGCTGATGGGGGTCACTTGTGGATATAAAAGTAATCCAAGGTTGTAGATAATGTTAGGAACTTGCATTTCAGTATTAAGACCACAATGGGTTATTATGACAATCATAACCACGACTATATTAAAGTATATTAGAGCAAATAAGTAGCGCTACATTTCCACAGCCCATGATAACCATTAGTCAGTCAAACTGAACAACAATACAATAAAACCATACATTTGTACAAAAACATCTTTATGAACCCTTCATTTTGTTGCCACCATACCAGAGGTAACACCGCTTTTTCCAGCCAATCGTCTGTTCCACCCGCCTGTAACATGCATGCCGCTGCACAGGCGCGGCCTACAGCAACTCCTGTGCATCTGCAGGGCAGGAGGGACACTTTATAACAAGATCCTCACCTTCCAAAACCACTGAATAACTGGGTGTCCAAGAGAATATCCATTCTTATACTTGGTGTGTTCTCTCCAGTTATTGACATCCACATCTCCCAACCCACACATAAGAAGCTGGAGAGAATAAAACATGATGTTTAAAAAAAATGCCTTGATCAATAACCAGGATTTATTACTCTGTTAAAGTATTTGTAATAACATACTATACCTCCAACTCATTTTCATCAAATATTTTAATCAGATCCTGAGGAATCAGTTCAAAAAATCCCTTTGGAGGAAAAAAAACAAAACTGTATATTTGTGCAGCAGGTACATATTTAAAAATTGGACATGCTTTACTAAAATATTGCCATTATAAAAATTTGGGCAAATTAAGACCTAGTTGCTAAGCAGAAGTTAAAGGGATTAGGTTAAGATTGGTTCGGGATAGTTTATCATTATCTGATCTGTGGGGTTCCGCAAGCTCCTATGAGTGCTGTACCCTCTTGACCACATACCAAGAACAGTGCCATTCATCATAAAGTGGTTGTGCTTGATATTGCAGCTTAGGCTCATTCACGTAAATGGGCTCTGCCTAGACATCACAAGCCTAGGGAGAGACCACAACTCTTCTAGATATCATCAAGTAAAAAAAAAAAAAATGCTGATATGTCATAATGGCATATCAGGAGTTTTGATCAGTGGAGGTCCAAGTGCCGAGACCCCCACGATCTCTAGAACAGGGAGAAAGAAGCTCTCATAGCAGTAAATGGACTCGGTACGGGCTCATAGACTTTCTACTGAGCCTGTCTTCAGCAGAGGAGAGAGACAATGCTCTGTGTGAGCGTATCTTTCTACTTGTTCTAAAGATGGATGGGGGAAGAAAGCTTCTGATATGTCACTGTAACATAGCCCAAGTTTTTACTTTGACTTTTAGCAAAAACTCTGTATAACCTGGATAAATATGATTGATTAACTTTTCAATTCGTATTCGTTAGTCCTAATTAAAAAAGACGGTAAGAAACTACAAAGTGTGCAGAGTCTTCTGTTTCCACTCTGCCAACTGTATAGTTTCCAGCACTGCAGAAAACAGCTGATCTGTGAGGGTGCCTGGTGTTGGACCCCCACCAGCCTGATGTTGATAAACTAGGTAGCCTGGACAACCCCTTTACTTTGAACTTGTCAAAAGTCATGTTTGTTGATACAATAAGCACATAGATATTTAATAAGATACCTCTTTAAACGATGCCATCTGTTTCTGGATTCTGTTCACAAACCTCCACTGTATGACAAGACTAAATAAGAGAAGAAAATAATTAAAATACATTGCTGTAGATCAGGGGTCAGCAACCTGCGGCACGGGTGCCAGAGGTGGCACACAGACCGTCTTCTGCAGGCACACCAGCTGTCGCCAAATGACGGCAAGATTTTTCAGTCTTGTCGCCATTTGTTAATTACCCCACCACTGTGCTGTACCTTTTAATAAAAAAAAACTTCAGACTTGTCACGCACAACACATCTGCTTGTCTGCCCCACCGTCAAAGAGGAGCGATAGCAGAGCGTGAAAGTCTGCCACTCTACCTACTGCCAGCGTACCTCTTCAAGACTGCCGCAGATTAAGAAAGGTATGTGAATGCACTTGGGGTTGGGAGGAGGATGGTGAACTTAAGTTGATGGGGGAACAAGCACTGTGACCAGTTTGGGGGTGAAGGGAGGATGGCAAGTCTGGGAGTATGGGAGAATAAGCACTATGTTCAGTTTGGGGGTGGAGGGATAGTGAATTTGGGAAGATGGGGGAACTTGGAGGGGTTGGTAAGCCTGCATGTAATTGCTGGAGGGAAGGGGGTGGCAGGAGGATAGTGAGCCTGAATGAGATTGCTGAGGGGATAGGGGAGGCTGATTATGATGGAAAATGTGAGGTTTATGATCTTGTTTGGAAGATCCCTTGTCCTTTTAATTTACCAGCTGTACAAGATGGTGAATCATAAGCACTTGATCTGGTGACGGAATGGAAAGCCATACTGGCGGCAGTCCTTGATTGGCTACATCAGTCACAGGACACCCCAGAATACTAAAATAGGTATATTACAATCCATATTGTTTTCTTATTTTAGGCACATTATTTGTAAATCCAAGTACATCCCTTTAATTGGAGACAGTTTTTTAACACTGTAAAAAAGACACCATTTCCAAAATCAAACAGGCAAGAAGTATCTCTTGCATAAAACTAAATATCCATGCAAGAATCCATTAAGGCAAACTACTAAACAATTTGTGAACTTACTGTATGTACTCTTTCTTGTTCTTGTTGGTAACTACTATGTCTGAACCACCAGGCTTAAGATCATGTTGATGTGTCTGAAAAAAAAAAGAATAATAATTGTATATATGACAAATCCTTTAGCTAGTGATACCTGTGTCTCTCTACAAAGGACTTCTTCTACCTGTCCAAAGAGTTCCTCATCCACAGTGAATCGAAGGTCTAGCTCTCCTGGATCATTCTCAAGTATCCACTGGAGAGAGTTGTAATACTCACTGTCCTATGAGACAAAACAAGATCTTTTAGGATGAAGAATATAAAAGGAGACATCCGGTTTTGTGGCCATTTGTACGTTTAGCTGTGCCCTTAAAACTGGTATGAACCAATGGACAACCATTTCAGCAAATGCTCAACTGACTATTTTTTCCCTCCAGAAATGACAGATTCTAGATGTTTTGTCGATTTTTATATATATTTTTTTAAGGATGTGTTCCTCTGCAAAAAGTATGACGATAATGGGAGCAGACCACGTGGTGTAATGCTTGCGGGTAATTTGCAAGAATCTACAGGATGTATTGTTGCAATAAAAAAATAAGAGGCTTATTAGGCTTCAAGCACACGACTGTGTCTCTATTTCAGTCCACAAACAACGGATCCGCAAAATACCGATACCCTCTGTGTATGCATTCCACATTGTTCTCACTTCCATCAATAGAAATGACTATACTTATCTGCAAATAGGGACAAAAATAGGACATGTCCTATAATTTGCAGAATGGCCACACAGGTCCGCAAAAACATGGATGGGTGCATGGCCCCAAAGAAAAGAAAGGGTCAGTGTGCTATCTGTAAAAACTTAGAACGATCCAAACTCAAAAGAGATATCATACATAGTAGGTTTAAGAATGTATTCTCTATCCAAATCTTCCTGTGAAAGCACCGGCAAGGAATAACCACCTTCCTACTGCTATAAAACTGGAAGCACCGCAGCATGTGTGAAAACGTATGTGCAATTTTTTCCACTGGATGGCAAAGGAACACCTGTCTACAGAGCGAGGAGGGTGAATACAACAGCAGCACTGCCCATTGACTTCAGAGTTCTTAATAAAAGCTGGGAGTGATGACAGAAATCTGTTGCCCTTTACAAACATGTTCACCATTGAAACTCATGTCTGGGTATTGTCATAGGTAGAGTCAACACTGCAGCAAAGTCAATGGGATCTGAACAAATCCTGTGGAAACTGTCGGCAAATAACGTTATATGCAGTGTGGATTTTACACCCAAAGCATGTGTACTTATGCTGCAGATTTCACCCTTTGCAATGAGGCTGTACCCTTAAGGCCTCCTGCACACGAGCGTGTGCGTCCCGTGGTCGTGCTCCGGCCTGCAAAATGTGGGCCGCAATGCACGAACACCATCCGTGGGGCCGCCGCAGCGGATCGCCGACCCCTTCACTTTAATGGGTTCCATGATCTGGCCGTTCCGCAAAAAGATAGGACATGTCCTATCTTTTTGCAGAACGGAAGTACGGGACGAAACCCCACAGAAGCACCCCGTAGTGCTTCGTAGGGTTCTGTTCCGTGCTTCCGTTCCGCACCATTTCACATCTCTGGATTTGCGGACCCATTCAAGTGAATGGGTCTGCATCCGTGATGCGGAATGCCTACGGAACGGCATCTGTGTATTGCAGATCCGCAAATGCGTAACAGGGCGCATAACTTATTACATGGGGTGAAAATTGCTGCACAATTATTTAGAAAATCATATTAAAATTAACAAAAAAAAATTGAATTTACCTCATGAAATTTGAAACTGTACCTATGTGTGTTATAAGTGTTCTCACATGATAGAATCTAACTGTGGGCTGAATACTGACCACTAACCTCAATAGGAGACTAGCGCCCTCTAGAGCTGGCAGGGAGCTGCAGGAATTCTTCAGTTTTTGCATAGAGCACTGATAACGCAAGCAGGCCTTCACAGCACAGAAGACACTGATGGCTTATGTGTCTGCAGTCAAGAACTCATTCATGTAATCGAATGTAAAGTGACAGATACAACTGCCGTTGCTGCCTGCTCTTTGGGGAGACAGAT
Source organism: Bufo gargarizans (assembly GCF_014858855.1). Taxonomy (NCBI): domain Eukaryota; kingdom Metazoa; phylum Chordata; class Amphibia; order Anura; family Bufonidae; genus Bufo; species Bufo gargarizans. The sequence goes on from NC_058081.1 coordinate 168,894,069, forward strand.
TACGATAATAAGAATGACTTACCACAGACTCCATGTCATTCAGAGTTATAGCTTTCTGGAGCATCATTTTATAAAATGGTCGTATGAAAAAACCTGCAAGAGTGACAATGAACAATATTGTACACATGAACACGTATTACATATGACAGTGCTATACTGAGAAATAAATTATAGTGCGGTTTCTTTTCACTTCAGGTGAAAATCATTCATTCATTTTCCATGAACCTAGGAGGCATTATCAAGCAGGATATAAAGCCCTATGGCCAGAAATAAAATGAACAATGCCATATTACACAGGGGAGCTGATTACTGAAAATCTATGCAACGGGGTAAGGTGCAGGTACCCTGTCCGACATTCATGGACATGGTTCCAAAGTAGATTATAGTTTAAGAACCACTTCATATCTCAAAAAATAAATAGAGGTGGATATTTAAGAAGCAGGAAAATTAAGTAAAGGAAGTTGGAAGAAATTTGCCCAGCACCAAGAAAGCATGGAAAACACTCCTGGACAGCGAAGATCTGATCTGTGCCAGACTTCTAATGGGACACCGACTACAGAAGATAATACTGCTGTCAACATTCATCCTATTTTATATCTTGAAAATCTAATAATCCAGCATTTGTGTGGTTTAGATGATGGATGAATATTGGAATATTACTAAATATTATGCTGATCGGCAAATCATAGTTTATAGGGAGTCAGTCCCATGAAAGTGCAGTATAATATGGCCGCAGCATGTTATACAGCAGAAGGAATTGAGCAGATTGGATTATTGTTTTGTGTGAAATGTGGGATGCAGTATAACTGGTATTTCAGTCATTTATATTCCTGTTATCCTGGGCTATGAAGATCAGTGACTGACTTCTGTGTATACAGTCATAAAGGGATGGCTATCAATCATGGACTCCACAACCCAGGATAACAGGAGTTTAAATTAAAGAAATACAAGGGAGGCCTCATGCACACAACAGTATTTTGCATCCGTGTACAATCCGCATTTTTTGCAGATCTATTCACAGATGTCATCCAAGTTATAGAACATGTCCTATTCTCATCCGTATTGCGGAAAAGAATAGTCATTTCTAGTAACGGAAGTGGGGAAAATGCACATGGAAGGTTTCCGTACTTTGCAGATCTGCAATACAGATATGGTCACGTGCATGAGGCACAAATCTTCTCCCACAAAACTATATACCAATCCGCTCAGCTCACTCCACTCTATAACATGCTGTCTGCTGGTTGCGCTGTATTTCATTATGAAGGGTCCTATTCATTATGAAGGGTCCTATTTCATTATGAAGGGTCCTATTCTTACTTTTTGCAGCATTTTTTCAACACCTGCTAAAAACTTTTGCACGGTACTATCAGATTGAGACAAATGAACTCTGCAGGATGTCATTATGCGCACAAACGGCTGTTAATTCAAGGTCTAGAGCCAAATGGAAACTGGCATAGATGTGTCCAATAATAGTGTTCTGAAGCCACAGCCTCCGCCTTTCTACCACAATATTTTCTTAACACTGCTTCTCTATTAGATCCGTTTATAATCGCATAGCCTAAGAAGAGAATGAAATGTTCTTTTTTTATAAACCAACATTGAGGTAATGGAAAAATGATATGAAACGTGACCTTACCATCCAGAAGCTTTCCATGGTAAACTGCCATCCCAGCCACACGGCCAATAAACTTGAAGTATGAAAGGTGATCTTCATTGCACAGTCCAGAGTTTGGATTGATCTGCAAAGTGTAATTATCACTATGAAGAAAAACAGACGCCGATGTTATTATCCTCAAAACTACGACAGTCGTATACAATTCTGTATGGCTCAATCCAACCCACAAAATCTGGAGGATACAAATATAATCTTAAAGGAAACCTGTCATGTTGTAGGTGTAATCCTATCTGTAAGTAGTATAATCCAAGAGGAGCTGAGCAGATATATATATCAAACAAAAAAAGTAGCAGCACACGACTAAATGCACTAAGACTGAGTGAACAGGTGAATATGTGAACAGGGTCAAATACATGACGCCAATACGCTTGCACCTGCGATTTGTCTCAGGAGGTGCTGTTCCGTTTTTTGCTTATATGTATATTATAGAGGACTAGGCATCCTCTTTAGAACTTAGCACTCCCTGCTAGAGATGAGCGAACTTCTGTTTTAAGTTCGGCGTCTAAAGTTCGGGGGCGGGTTAGCGGAGAATCCCGATCTGGAACCGGATATGGATTCCGACTTCCGTTGTGGTCCGTGGTAGCGGAATCAATAATCGGCCATTATTGATTCCGCTACCACGGACCACAACGGAAGTCGGAATCCATATCCGGTTCCAGATCGGGATTCTCCGCTAACCCGCCCCCGAACTTTAGACGCCGAACTTAAAACAGAAGTTCGCTCATCTCTACTCCCTGCCCATCCCCCACCCCTTGGTTTTTTTAATCAGAGTGAAAATGGAGCTGGACCCTCCATGTTAGAGTAGGTCCCACCTGATAAGAAGCTACCTTGTCGTCTGGTAGGTGGGCCCGACATATTTTTGATCAATAATATGCGCTAAGAGCTTCTTCAATGCTTTGCAGTAAGTATTGGCGTCATGTATTTGACCCTGTTCACACATTCACCTGTTCATTCAGTCTTAGTGCACTTAGTGGTGTGCTGCTACTTTTTGGGTTTGCTGTATTATTGCCGGGTAGCTTGCACCTGCGATTTGTCTCAGGATCAATTTTGACTGCTTATTCTGGGCTTAGAAGTCCAGTGGGCAAACCTACTGATGAAAGAGTTGGGATTTCAATGGGGAGTTTACCAGGAAGTGTATTCTTAAAGACTATGGCTGTCACTTATTATGTGTTATACACTTTTTGGCGTACTTAGATTGAAAATCTGGGACTTTACCCCGCTCACACCACTTTTGCGAAGGGGGTGGGAAAGAGGGTGGGCTGCCCGGCCCGTCTCATTCATCATTTTCAACACCAGTTTATGGCATGGAAAAAGGCCTTAATCTACGCCAGCAAGGGAGCTGGCATAGATTAAAGCACATCACACTGTCAGTGGAAGCAATCGCCCAAGTTATGTAGAGGCCTGTGCCTTTAAATAACTTTGCCGCATCCACTGGCGGCGCAGAGATGATCTCCGGTGTCTAAATCACTGTTTTGAGTCAGTACCAAAATAATCATAGTTGCACACTGTTTGATAAATTTAGCACATCTTTTAACATAATACTTTTATATTATGCCACACTTTACTGGGGCAATTTTTTTTGCAGATTCTTAAAAAAAATAAAAAAAATAAAACTAAAAAAAAATCGGTTTATAAATCTGACGTACACCTAATTACCACAGCTAACAACGCACACTTTTCCACCCACTATTTAAAGGTGGCAAGAATCATAAAAAGTCACTTTTTTACCAAAATCTTCAACATTTTACACCAGAGCTTAAGAAATCAAATGATAAATTCACCCCATAGCACCTACACCATGCTGCCTGGAGATTGCGCTGCAATTTGATCGCGACAGGTTCTCTTTCATTCTAATAACATTCTAATGTTGAATATTAGGGGCAGGTCACACGGCGGGGTACCATGGGACTTTGGTGTGGACAGCCGCTCCGGTTTAAGCACCTGCTCTGTGACCCTCAGCGCCAGTGGGTTTTTGATGAAATTTCTGAGTGGTTGTCCGCTGTGTTAACAGCCCCTAAAAGCCAAAGTTGATTTACAACTCGTGCAGGAAAATTGGAAACGGATCTCTGGAATCTGCAGCCTATTTCCTTCTGCTGTAAGTATTATTCTTCCCCACAATTAAACAAATAGGATACATCTTAGAAATATTGGTCCGTGACGATCGGCTGATCAAACTGAACTAAGGGCTATAGGTAAGCAGCTGTTTCTCCATCTGCAGGCACAATGATACGAGAAAAGAACTCACGGACAGGAGCCCGATACAATGTGCACAAGGCAACGTATGTGAGCTTGAGGTCGCTACCCTAGCACTAGGTCATATGCAGCTGGGAACGTATCTGATATAGGAAGGAGCGGGAGCGTCTACAAATGCCATGCTTTGATTCAACTTGAAATGCCACTTACGTTGCAGAGTACTCAAAGAGGCCATAGTATGGATTGAACATTTCTTTAGATATTAGGAAGAACCATTCTCTGGCAACTCCACCATAATCCAGGCCTTTCTCATTGTCAAATTCAATCCACAGACGTGCTTTAAGGAATTCTGCCCTTTTCATAGAAATGATCCTCCGGTAAGAATCCTCAAAAATGGCTGTGCGACGCAACTTCATTTCAAACCGGTTAGGAATATCAAGCTATGGGGAAAATAAAACGCATATGTATATGTTAAAATATGAATTTGACAACATATAAATTCTGCCATACTTTTTAGATGAAAAAAGAATATTCATAAATATTTCAGAATAATTTCCTCATGATTTTCAAGATCTCAGCTTCTGATCATTCAATAAGAAGTTCCTGTAGATAAAAACCCACACCGGCCATGTAACTGGCTCATTACAACACAGCGCTATGGTAACTTCATGTCATCGCAATACCTGGATAGATCTGCATCCACTGCAAACAGCTTAGGAGCGGTCACGTGTTGTCAAAATAAGCCTCTATGAGCAATGGGGGTGTTGCCGTTACACCCATAGGCTCTGCTCTCTCTGCACCTGCCGAGCCCTCTGCACTTTGACAGAGCCAGGTATGATGATGTTTTCACTGCCTTACCTTGTCAATCAAAATGCAGAGGGCAAGGCAGTTGGTTGCAAAGAGAGAAGAGCCTCTTAGTGTAACGGCAATGCCCCCGTTGCGCCTAGAGGTTCATTTGCATATATTAAAACTTCATCTTTCTCAGCAACGTGGGACATATGAATGTAGGACCAAAACAGATGCCTTCAGCTGCCAAGTGCACTTGTAACAGGTCAGCCAGTGTCATAGGTACAAATCTGCTGACAGAAGCCCTTTAATGAGCTTCACCTATGTTAGCTGCGAAACTGCAGCAAATTGTGATAATGCGGCAATAGGCACAGCACAAACCACACTATATATATATATATATATATATATATATATATATATATATATATACTACCAAATATATTTTGTATTCCAATCCCTTAGCACTTTCAAAATATTAGTTTGCCGTCATACCTAGTACTGATGTCAGGATAAGCCGCTGTAGGGGCCGCACAAGTCTCTGCTACAATGTATCAGTGTGAAGTCCAGACTGCTTAGCTGACAAAGAACTAGGACTAGGTACGTGCAGGTTTCTTATTCATTTACAGCAAGCAAATAGTTTGTTAATGGTGAGGAATGAAACATATATTAGAAAGTTGTAGAGCTTTTCATCATATGGTGATTAAGCTTTAACAACACAGTAACAGGTAGGCTCATTTGATTAGTTGTTATGCTAATATAAGAGGGAATTAAGACTGGTGTTGGTTACACACTTTCCACTACATTTTTTATAAGTAGCAGGAATGGTGTAAAAATTGCAAAAAGTCACAATATTATATGCATAACTGGCACAAGTTTCATAATAAATCTCCTCCATGGTGTTTCATTATCCACCTACCTAGCAGCATTTACCATGTTAATGGCAAACAATGCTTGTAGGAAGTTACAATGAATCTTCTACGCGTGAAAAAAAAAAATACACGTAAGAATGATAGAGATATAGATACATCTCTTTAAACTGTACAGTATATGACCACAAATATGAAGAATACACTTTGGCTTGTACTTGCCTGCTTCTTCAGCTTTTTACGGAAGTACTCATATTTTCTTTTGTAATCCCGAGAATAAGGTACAGCCTGAAAATGAAGAAAAGTTTACTGAATGTAGTAGTCAGCACTAAAAATGATGCTAAATAAAGGCTTATAACATAGAAACCTGAGTTTCTTTTCCCATATTCAAGGCCACAAACACTATTTTACTTTTATCCACTAGGGGGCCTACTATTAATAGCAGTGAACATAGATTCTCCTTTTGCCACATATTGAAAGCATGCCTGCTTTTAGGGTGTCCTTCCTAACATTACAATTTTCTTTAGTACATCATTTTAGGTAATTTTTTTTCCTTTTGGCTCTGCAACTAATCTAGATCAACTGAACAACACAAAACAAATTGACATCAATTCGCACGAGTATTTTCAGAGTGACACCCATAGACTAAAAAATGATTAAGCATCCTGACCACAGTGTTTACACCAGACTATGGACTGACTGCAGTGTTTACACCAGACTATGGACCGACTGACTGCAGTGTTTACACCAGACTATGGACCGACTGACTGCAGTGTTTACACCAGACTATGGACCGACTGACTGCAGTGTTTACACCAGACTATGGACCGACTGACTGCAGTGTTTACACCAGACTATGGACCGACTGACTGCAGTGTTTACACCAGACTATGGACCGACTGACTGCAGTGTTTACACCAGACTATGGACCGACTGACTGCAGTGTTTACACCAGACTATGGACCGACTGACTGCAGTGTTTACACCAGACTATGGACCGACTGACTGCAGTGTTTACACCAGACTATGGACCGACTGACTGCAGTGTTTACACCAGACTATGGACCGACTGACTGCAGTGTTTACACCAGACTATGGACCGACTGACTGCAGTGTTTACACCAGACTATGGACCGACTGACTGCAGTGTTTACACCAGACTATGGACCGACTGACTGCAGTGTTTACACCAGACTATGGACCGACTGACTGCAGTGTTTACACCAGACTATGGACCGACTGACTGCAGTGTTTACACCAGACTATGGACCGACTGACTGCAGTGTTTACACCAGACTATGGACCGACTGACTGCAGTGTTTACACCAGACTATGGACCGACTGACTGCAGTGTTTACACCAGACTATGGACCGACTGACTGCAGTGTTTACACCAGACTATGGACCGACTGACTGCAGTGTTTACACCAGACTATGGACCGACTGACTGCAGTGTTTACACCAGACTATGGACCGACTGACTGCAGTGTTTACACCAGACTATGGACCGACTGACTGCAGTGTTTACACCAGACTATGGACCGACTGACTGCAGTGTTTACACCAGACTATGGACCGACTGACTGCAGTGTTTACACCAGACTATGGACCGACTGACTGCAGTGTTTACACCAGACTATGGACCGACTGACCGCAGTGTTTACACCAGACTATGGACCGACTGACCGCAGTGTTTACACCAGACTATGGGCTGACTGACCACAGTGTTTACACCAGACTATGGGCTGACTGACCACAGTGTTTACACTACACTATGGGCTGACTGACCACAGTGTTTACACTACACTATGGGCTGACTGACCACAGTATTTACACTACACTATGGGCTGACTGACCACAGTGTTTACACTACACTATGGGCTGACTGACCACAGTGTTTACACTACACTATGGGCTGACTGATCGCAGTGTTTACACTACGCTATGGACTGACTGATCGCAGTGTTTACACTACACTATGGACTGAATGACAGCAGCAATTACATCCGAGTTTGGACTGACTGCCCATGGTAGCAGCAAACAGGCATGTAGCTCACGGACCCAACCTCACTAAAAATGTATATTATGGCCTTAGCAGTATAGAGTGCAAGACTGCTGAGGCCAGTGAGTGGCTGCAATGGTTATATGCGGTATATGTGCACAACACTGCTGCAGTGAGAAAAACAAATAATGATGGGGACGACAGGACAGAATATAAAATATTTTATTATTCTAATATGTTCCCTGCATTTAAAGGGAACCTGTCATCAACTTTTTGCTGTCCATCCTAACAGCAGAATAAAGTAGACACAGGCTAGTTGATTTCCGCTGTCTGTCATTTATAAGTAAAAAGTAAGTGGTTGCCGAGAACCAACATCACAATCATTGCAGACTGGACCTGGAATAGAGTCCCGGCCACCTGAGAAGAGTCCTGGTTATTAATGACTTCCTGCCCACCTGCTGATGGCTCACAGGCTTCTACCTAGTTTTCTCCCTTTCTCTCTAGGAAAGAACTGCCAATCATCAGCAGATGGACAGGAGAGCAGGAGATTAGGAATAACCAGGAATCTTCTCAGGTAGATGTGACTCTTTTCGAGGCCTGGGCTGCAATGATTATGATGCTGGTTCTCAGCAACCACTTTTAGCTCATGAGTGACACAGCGCTGACATCAGCATTTCTGTCACTAATTTACACTGTCCTTAGTGTTCATGACAGGATCCCTTTAAAATAAAACAATAACTCAGACAACCCACTTGGAGGCTGGTTTTCAATTAAAAAAAAAATCAGAAAAAATGCCACAATTTCAGGTCTTTTCCTCCACCCTGGCGTTACTTTAAAAACCTATGGTGAAATAAGAAACACATTACATATATGGACGGACATTCATCTATGGTATATGGATACAGATGACTCTAAATAAATTAGGCGCACCTCCGCCCTGCTGTGCGCCAGATACTGAAGTCAGTTATAACTTCCACCAATTTCTAGCAAAAGTTATAGTAAATCTGACTGGCTGTATGAAGCCCCGTCCCTTCTCGTTAAGCCCCACGCCTTTTCTCACCACTTCAAAAAAGTGGCAACAGTTTAAAAACTTGCAAGTTCGCCATAATTTGTGGCTTATTTACTCCATAATAAATGTCTCTCAATGTGTTTTATTTTGTTGCCTTTTCATGGACCAAGGAAGCTTTTTTTCCACAATGCAGCATGTTCTATGCATGTTTTTCGGTAGGAGTGACCGCCTGATTTCCCAGCAGTGACAGACAGCAAACATACTAAGAACTGACACGGCATTATGTATATGGATGTGCCTTCTGCAAGCTCAGAGATGTTTACCCTCCTGATAGGGGCATCACATGGCCGCGTCACTTTCACCTTGCTAATAAGGACTCACAAGTACTGTTCAATCTGACTCAGTGAAAAAAAAAAAAGTTCTGACGGCCAAGAATGAAACTCAATCCCCACCCCCTCACTGCAGTCGGTGGCTATGGAAAGAAGTGCTTAAGGTAATTTCCCAGATGGTGTGAGGTGAGATATATTATTACACTGGCTCCATATTAACATACTTTTCACACCTTAAACAAGCTGCTGTCTTGTAAGTATGGTGCACTGACAGATGCATCACAAGAAAGTCTCAGCAATAATGATATGGCCTTCCATGTTATATTTGCTCTTAGGTGCTTAGCAGTGATGGATAACAACCAAATGTAAGCTGCACGTGGCAAAATAACTAGGCTATATAGGGGTTGTGAAGTTCTAACTTACTAATAACAACTTACCGGTCCTGTTATTGCTGCAGTCAGTAAGCGCGGATCCTCCCACTGAGTTCTCTTTGTGTCTGGGAAAAATAAGAATGTACCTCAAATTTCTGAGATCCAATCTTAACAGTATTCTGTTGTAAAAGACTTTTCCTTACTGTGGTCAATATAAAAGACTCGTCCATCGGTGTGTGTTCGTTCTTCCCAACCCGGCTGCAAGGGAGAGACATAGTCAGTATAATACACCTAGATTTATTCCGCAATTACATCTGGAGCAGTGCAGTGAATACCCCTTTTATTGGAATGACATAGGATGACTGATTTATACACCCTGTTTAATACTGACGATCTATCAGGATAGGTCATCAATATCTGATCGCTGTGGGTCTGACACCTGGGGACCGCCACTGATCAGCTGTTTGAAGAGGCCACGGTGCTCTTCTTCCTAGACCAGTGATGCAGGGCAAACCTATGGCACGGGTGCCAGAGGGGGCACTCAGAACCCTCTCTGTGGGCACACGCTCCCTGCAATATGCCTTAGACTTTTCCTGCCATTCATCAGCGCAGGGCGCACTATGAGCAGCACAGGCAGTGCACTGAATGTAGGCGGCTATTATAGCTAATGATAATATACATAGAAGATATACTATATTGGACTGTAGAATTCAAGTTAAATTGCCGTGTTGGCACTTTGGGATAAATAAGTGGGTTTTGCGTTGCAGATTGGGCACTCGATCTGTAAAAGGTTCGCCATCACTGGCCTAGGAGCAGCTCAGTCCCATTCAAGTGAATGAGGCCGAGATGTAATACCAAGCACATCTGCTATCCAATGGACAGCAATCTACACTGAACAAATATATAAAAGGCAACACTTTCTGGACCTCCCCCCTAGTAAGGAAAAACTATGCAAATTTCAGAGTGGTCTTTTATTGTGGGCAGTCTAAGTCACACCTGTTCAATATACATGCTGTCTAATCAGCACCTTGATATGCCACACCTGTGGGGTTTGGATGGATTAACTCGGCAAAGGAGAAGTGCTCACTAACACAGATTTAGACAGATTTGTGAATAATATTGGAGAGTAATGGTTCTTTTGTGTATGTAGAAAACGTTTCAGATCTTTGAGTTCAGCTCATGCAAAATGGGAGCAAAACCAAAAAAGTGTGGCGTTTCTATTTTTGTTCAGTGTACCTGTTAAACTGCGAAGAGGCCGCACCACTTACTGGACCCCCACTGATCAGATATTGATGGCCTATCCTGAGGATAAATCAATATTAAATCCTGTAAAACCCTTTAAATGCCCTATTACAACATGTTTTCATGAGAGACGGGTATCCTTTAAGGGAGGACCAGTAAGGCCCCATGCACACGGCCGTTGTTCTCCCTTGCACTCCCTGCTGCCGGCACAGTACAGTAATACACTGGTATAGATCATACCAGTGTATCACTGTATTGCGGCGGCAGCAGGGAGCGTACGGCGTCATAGCAACCAGTGACGCCGTGCGCTCCTGCTCTCAGGAGGGATCCAGGCCGCGGTTCCACGGCCCGCACACGGCCGTGAACAACGGCCGTGTGCATGGGGCCTAAGAGGCATCTTGTAAGGGTATGTTCACATAGTGGATTTTCCATGTAGATTTTTGTGCCTATTGCATGCCAAGATCCACGGGAAAACCCTGTGTATTCTGCTTCCTATTGATCCTCAATGGGAATCCACACTGCCGCTCATCTGTAGATTTTTTTCACTGTTAGGACCACCTAACATAGCACGTAGAATAGTTGTCTTTTCTTACAAAACTGTATATCAATCTGCTCAGCTCCTCCTGCTGTATAACATGCTGCTTGTCGATCAGACTGCTTGCTCAAAGTGACTGGTCCCTTTTAAAAGTAGCCATTAATGCAAATGTTCTACCGCACATATTGTATCTGACACGATATACATCCTTTGAATTATATTTTACTTACTGGTAGTGGTCCCAGGTCTGACAAATCTATAGGTGGTTTTGGCCGTAGCTGTACTGGAATTCTCAGTCTTGGATCTTCCTAAAGACATGATATTAAATACAGACTTACTTGAATCCAGCAAGTTGGCTATATACATGGTTTAGACAGATACGTATACTGGCTAGTAGTATAGCTTCATCTATTGATGCACTGGGATGTAAGGCTATAGAGGTGGTGCATCAAGATGGAGAGGTTTGTGAAAAGTACTATAAAGATGTTATATATATATATATCACTGGAAAATAACAGCTCTGCTTTTAGTAATGTATATGATCAACTTGTTTTCTCATATCAGCAAGTGGCACTTATGCAGAGAAAGTTAATACAAGCCAATTACTAATGTATTGTTATTATACATATTGCTTAATTTTTCCATCACATAATACACTGCTCGTTTCCATGGTTACAACCACCCTGCAGTCCAGCAGTAGTGGTCGTCTGCTTACTATAGGAAAAGGCGCCAGCCTTTCTGGTGGCCGGGACTGTGGGAGCTCACATAGGATGGTGCTTTTTCCTATACTGTGCAAGCATGACCACTGCTGGATTGCAGGGGGCTCGTAACCATGGAAACAAGCTGTGTATAATGTAATAGAAAAATGAATCAAGCCAACAAAGGAGGAAATATGGACAATCACAATACATTAGTAAGTGCCTTGTATTAACTTCCTTTACATAATAAATGCTATTTGCAGAAGTGACCCACCCTTTTAAAGTTTAAAAGTGATATCAGGAAGTATTACTTTACTGAGAGAGTAGTGGATGCATGGAATAGCCTTCCTGCAGAAGTGGTAGCTGCAAATACAGTGGAGGAGTTTAAGCATGCATGGGATAGGCATAAGGCCATCCTTCATATAAGATGGGGCCAGGGGCTATCCATAGTACTTAGTATATTGGGCAGACTAGATGGGCCAAATGGTTCTTATCTGCTGACACATTCTATGTTTCTATGTTTAAAGGGGTTGTCCGAGTTATTTTTTTTGTTCTTTCTATGTTTCTAACTAGGCAAATATAACAACTTTACAATTAACTCACTTTATCTGCAGTGCCTGGTTTATCAGATTTGACTGAAGGTCACATGACCTGTGATGTCAGCTTCTCTCCCTGCTCTAATAATGTTTGTTTAAGTCACTGTGCTGGCCACACCCCCCTTCACTGCCCGGCTGTCTGCTCTCTCCTAGGATTCTTAACCCCTTCAGCTGCACAGACTGGCTAGCTGCAGCAGTGACAATTCTGGGCACAGGAGCTGACAGACTAGAGAGAGCATTGCACAAGAAGGTAGGGGGAAGATCCTGTGTGTATTAGCAGTGTCATTATACAGCTGGGACTTGTAGTCCTATGAATACAACATGCTGCTGATTCTGCCAGTTGGCAAACATGTCACTCAGGGCAGTACTTGTATTCACTCCTTTAGCAGTGTCACTATACAGCTAGGACTTGTAGTTCTACACATACAACATGCTGCTGAGTCTCCCAGCAGGCAGACATGTCAGTCAGGGCAGCACTTGTATTCACTCCATTAGCAGTGCAGGGGGAGGGGCAGAGATTGTTTTTATTGCATGTAAACAAAGGGCCAGAAAAGAACCAGGGAAATGAGGAAATATATATTTTTTTGTTTGCATAAAACTTGCTTAGCTTAGTTATATATTGCTGCCCATCAGATTTTCAGTGCTATATATTTTTTTTCTCATAACTCGGACAACCTCTTTAAGGCAAACTGCCCTACTCACAGACAACTTTATCGCTCCCTGTAAATCTCCCATACACATCAGTGTTGGCCGAACCCACTAACAAAGGCTGACTAATGTGTATGGAAAGCTCCTAATTATTTCCTTACAGATGAGGCTGGGGTAGAGAAGGATCAAGCAAACTGAATATTTTTGCCTGATCCTTTTGTTCTCCCAGGAAATAAGCCACGGCCAAAAGTGTCTGGTAGTGGTAGAGACTACAAAAGCAGAGAAAAGTTGAGCGGTTGTACAGCTGATAACTCCTTCGAGATTGTTTTATTTTGTCTGTTCTGATTACATGAAGATATGTGAATGCAGCTTATTGTTTACAAAACTTTATACTTTGATGCAAAATTGCATAAAAGTGCCCATGATTGTAACACTCTGGGTGGCATTCTCACAATGTGTGTAGGGGATTCCTAGGTATAGAAACAATTTCTCCCGCAGTAATATGAGAATCAGAATTTGAGAATCACAGGCATAGAATATAGAAAGGTGGACTAAAAAATTAAATACGGATACTGAAAGCAACAAAGCAAAATATAATTAGAATTTTAGAATTAACCATACATAATTCAAAATGTGAAAGCATCATGTATCTGGATATGAGGAAAACATCTATGAAATACATGTAGATAACAAAACTGAAAATGAAAATCAATAGTTTACAGTCCACCTCCTTGATTGGTATTACTGGAAGCCTAACTATAAAACGCCCATGCCTGTGCTGTCAGAATAATGCCATCACTAAAAGAAGCAGAAGGTTCACATACCCATGTTGTAGTCTTTGTGATGTGATTGATATAGAAAGGGCGTCCGCTTGGGGCACGCCTCATTTCCCAGCCTTTGGGAAGGAATCCCAGATCCTGGTCCACAGTCTGTTTGGTGGATTCATATGATGGCGACTGCTGCTGACGACCACTAGGAACATTCTGGGTGGGTGAGGTCTGTGACATTTCCACAGGTGCAGGCTTCTGAGAGTGAACATTAGGGACACACAAGGTTGTGAGCGCTACCTCCCGAGAGCCCTGCGGGCATTCACATTGTGTTTCCATAAACAGAAGCAGCTCATACGTACAGTGAAAACAATAGGATCTGCTATTAAACTCGCTCTGCAAGAATCCTGAATACGAGCTTATTCTTCGACAAAAATTCCACACTTCCACAACACTTACAGATGAATTTGAAATATCACTTTTTAATCAATTCAATTGGTATCATTTGAAAAAATATTTGTTACACATACTTGCTGTGGCGCCCCTAGTGTTCTTCTGATTCTTTTTTGCCACAATGCCTACCTAGCATGTCCAGGGCTGGAGGACAGTAGCTGTGCCCCACCTCCCAGACCATCCCAGACCATCTACTGCACAGAAGGCAGAGTGATAACATCAGTGGGCGCCATAACCTCAATACCTACATAGAGAACCATTTACAGTATTTATCAACATTCTAGCTGAAAATTATGATTTGTGTGATCTAACAGAAGACACGTTATGTTTAATTAAGGGACAATTGCTGTAATAAGATGCTGGACCTCCGTTGTTCTATGCAGTTCGATTTAGACCATTTTCTACTGCTAAAACAGGTAAATGAGACTGCCATGCCTGTCGCTGGAAGAGAGCTGCAGCAGAAAGGGTACGTCCCTGAGCTGTGACATTTACACAGAGAAGGCTCCATCAAAGAACACGTTCCATGAGCTATAACAGGGAGAGAGCTGCAGGAGAATGAGAGCTGCAGGAGAATGAAAGCCCCCTCCCCCCCCCCCCAGGCTTACAGCTGACGTAGTACAGCAAATGGAGCTATGAACGGGGATTCCTCTGGATCTTTGAGCGTTACATGGCTGGTTCAAGCTTTGTTAGAAACAGACTGTCATGTCATGCACCATCATCCTTATCCAAGTCCTTTTTCTCATCCTTATTAAGCTTCCAACACTGGAATAACCAGAGTTCCTGGTCAGACATGGGGCTACAGCCTCTACAACTCCACAAGGTGAGGAGGACCTTGCACACCCCTTTTGTGGGTCTACTGGGGTAATGCCCTGTGTTGCACCATTTTATATTTTTTCCCTAGAGAACCAAGTATTTTATTATGTCTGTTTTTTTATTTTTAACATTAATTAAGGGATAACCTCTTTAACCAGTACTTACAGGTAAATTATGCAAATAAGATCCATAACAATGATATTGTAATACCTGAACTACAGGCTTCTCCCACGTAGTAGTTCTTGTATTGTGATCTATGTAATATGACCTTCCTTTCTCGTCCTGCTTTTCCTCCCAACCAGGTGGTAACCCTGAAGATGTGGGTAACAACTGAAAAATAATAACATTTTTTATATATAAAAAAAAATATAAAATTTTGCATTATTACAGGAGTATTCCACTGGATAGGTGATACCTGCAACCACTGATACCCATCTCCCTCACCCAATTTGAATGGTGTGTCAGTTGAGCGCTGTATTTGGCCATCTTTGTCAGTCCTATAGATACTGACCTTAGTGGCAGCTTCAAAGGCGTAGCTAGGGGTTAAAGGAGTTTTCCGGGTTCAGAGCTAAACCTGGATGTAAACCCCTTATTCCCCCATTCAGCCCCTCCGACATGAGCATCAGAGCATTTCATGAGGGCTTTTTTATTTACATCTTTACACTGCCAGGTGGAGGCTTCCACCTAGCAGTGTTGCCGGTGACGTCACCGGCACTGATGGGTGGGCTTTAGTGCTGCCCCAGCTGTTTAACAGGCTAGGGCTGCATTAAAGCCCATCCATTAGTACTGGTGACGTCAACAGGCTCACTGCTAGGCGAAAGCCTCTGCCTAGCTTAGGGAGAAAAGACAATTTTGGAATAATGGTCACCTTTAATATTTAACTTTTATTAATGAAAATAAAATAAATGCCCTAAAGTGAGGTGCAGAATTGGAAGGAGCAGGGTGGAACCACCCTACTCTTGGTGAGTATACTGTGACTCTAGGGAGGGAGGGAGGAAAGGGAGGGAGGGATGCTGGGTCTCAGCCCCTAGTAGCGCCCTATTAAAGGAGCCCTGTTCCCGTTCACCACCACCTCCTAACCAAAACCCTCAGTTCTCCCTAAGCAGTGCTCTGACTGCCCAGCTTCGTCCTGACAGGGAGCAAGTGAGGGGGGAGGTAGTCCCTAGAAGTCGTTATGGTACACCACCTGCGATACGCCACCAGGTCCCTGGAGGCGATCGCTAGTCGTACACTAGACCTGTGAGGATAGTGTCCTGAAAAACAATATATGTGTGGGTGTCAGGGTAGAACACCCCACATATGTATTCGTTGATGATGCTGAGAAGCTCAATAACCATGGGTGGCCCGACGCGTTTCCCTGTTGTGTTACAGTTCGTCAGGGGCCCCAAGAATGGATATAAGCAACAATAGGGGTGACTTGTCCACCAGTTGGGACAGTTCACCAAATCACACTTAAATTGTAAACAGCACGGTTATTAACAGCTGATATGTATCATTACTATTTCAAGCAACCCCCATAGTGTGGCATTATAACGAGCCGCAGTCACAGATGGGGGTGAAGAGAGGTACTTAGCTCGTCAGGAGTCACCGGTCAGTGGACCTGTCCCTGCGATGCAGACTGGTTCCTGTTCTTGCACAGTCTGTGTGCTGGGTCCTGCGTGTGGCAGTGCAGCAAGAGACGCCGGCTCAGCTGCACCATTTGAACCATCGGCGTCATCTAAGCTCCGCCCATTATGCCGTCATGTGACCCATCATGTGACCACAGCGTCATGGTCACATGGGGCGTCACATGATCGCAGGTCCTGCGACCATAGTGAAATGAAGCAACATAACCAACAGGTCATTTAGATATGCAAGTGTGCTTATTGTATATAAAGCACAATCACTGACCCACTGTATATGGACCTCATGGGGTAACCAGGATTCGGTCCCCATGAGTATAAGACGGAGAAGTTCGGTCTGGATGCCCTAGAGGGATAGGGAAGTCCCTACCATTTAATGAATGAAATTCCATATTCATTCAGATGACTAGCTTAGGGAGAGCATCAGAGCATTTCATGTTAGAGGGGTTATGTGGGAGAAGAAGGGGGAATGTCCATGTTCAACTCTGAACCCGGACAACCCTTTTACGTATGGGAGGTAAAACACATATAGCCGAGTGGGCCCCCAACTCAGGTAACGCCATACCAGGATCAATGCCAATACCTCTAAATAGGGACTATATAATATTATTATACTATTACTGAAAAAAAACATATAAAGACCCATATTATCACCATACAGTGAACAAATAATGGCAGATATCTGTGTTACACAGGTGCTCTGCAGTATGATTATAATACATTTATATACACTGACTTTGCAGTCAACATACATGTTCTCTGATTGGAGCCGTTTACTTTTCCTGTCTGGCCCGGACCACCATGACAATTTCTTCCAGCCACAACTTGTGTCTATAGATTTTGCAACAGTGACAACTTTGGCTCCTCACTTTTCGAGCACCCACTCCAGCTTCGCCAACCTACATATACTCCATTTAGCTGATAATCCAAACATAACTATAATTACACCCCCCAAAAAATATCACTACATAGTACCCCCAAATATAATAGTGCTAGATAACCGTGTCCATTTAGTGCCCCCGATGGTCACAGTGCATCACATAGTAAAGAGCCAGATTTTGTACCTCATAAGGTAAAGTGCCATACGTAGTAATAACGCACACTTTTTGTTCCATAAGGTAAAAATCCACACAAGTGCACCCTGGAAAGTAATACTGCATAACCTCTCCTAGACGTTAGAAGTTTACAGTTTGTTATACAAAGATGCATCTATGCTGCACACAGACCACAAGACAAAAGTAAATATGTTATTAGACAACATAGCCAAGTTATTGTGCCTTAGAAGGGAAAGCATTCTTACAACTGGTAATGTGGGAAGTTCCTCTTGTGTATAGGATTGCAGGTTCTCTCTTCTGCTGGAATGGGCCTTCACAAAATATAAAGAAACAAAAATATATTAAGAAGTAAGCAATGTGAGGCACATATGAATCATAATATGGGAATTTTCACACCAGAAAAGTTCTAGAATATGCCTAGCACCAACACTGATCAGCCTTCACTGCCAGAATTAAGACAATTGACGAAGTAGGAAGCAGAAGGCTCCATCCACTGTGCAGTGGTCGTGCTGGCTTCCTGCCATATTCTAGTGAGTGGGCAGTACGCTGGCACAGCCATTACACCGTGAATGAAGCCTTCTGCTTCCGACTCCATCCGCCAGATTGTTTCTGGCAATGACGGCTGCAGGAAGCAGCAGTTTAGTTAGGGGGCCAGGTGTGGGCCCCCAACCAATCTGATATTGACGACCTATTTGAAATATCTAGTGGAGTGGAAAACTCCTTTAGTAGGGTGCCCTATACAGGTCCTTCTCAAAAAAGTAGCATATTGTGATAAAGTTCATTATTTCCTGTAATGTACTGATAAACATTAGACTTTCATATATTTTAGATTCATTACACACAACTGAAGTAGTTCAAGCCTTTTATTGTTTTAATATTGATGATTTTGGCATACAGCTCATGAAAACCCAAATTTCCTATCTTAAAAAATTAGCATATTTCATCCGACCAATAAAAGAAAAGTGTTTTTAATACAAAAAAGTCAACCTTCAAATAATTATGTTCAGTTATGCACTCAATACTTGGTCGGGAATCCTTTTGCATAAATGACTGCTTCAATGCGGCGTGGCATGGAGGCAATCAGCCTGTGGCACTGCTGAGGTGTTATGGAGGCCCAGGATGCTTCGATAGCGGCCTTAAGCTCATCCAGAGTGTTGGGTCTTGCGTCTCTCAACAGATTCTCTATGGGGTTCAGGTCAGGAGAGTTGGCAGGCCAATTGAGCACAGTAATACCATGGTCAGTAAACCATTTACCAGTGGTTTTGGCACTGTGAGCAGGTGCCAGGTCGTGCTGAAAAATGAAATCTTCATCTCCATAAAGCTTTTCAGCAGATGGAAGCATGAAGTGCTCCAAAATCTCCTGATAGCTAGCTGCATTGACCCTGCTCTTAATAAAACACAGTGGACCAACACCAGCAGCTGACATGGCACCCCAGATCATCAATGACTGTGGGTACTTGACACTGGACTTCAGGCATTTTGGCATTTCCCTCTCCCCAGTCTTCCTCCAGACTCTGGCACCTTGATTTCCGAATGACATGCAAAATTTGCTTTCTTCCGAAAAAAGTACTTTGGACCACTGAGCAACAGTCCAGTGCTGCTTCTCTGTAGCCCAGGTCAGGCGCTTCTGCCGCTGTTTCTGGGGAATGCGGCACCTGTAGCCCATTTCCTGCACACGCCTGTACACGGTGGCTCTGGATGTTTCTACTCCAGACTCAGTCCACTGCTTCCGCAGGTCCCCCAAGGTCTGGAATCGGTCCTTCTCCACAATCTTCCTCAGGGTCCGGTCACCTCTTCTCGTTGTGCAGCGTTTTCTGCCACACTTTTTCCTTCCCACAGACTTCCCACTGAGGTGCCTTGATACAGCACTCTGGGAACAGCCTATTCGTTCAGAAATTTCTTTCTGTGTCTTACCCTCTTGCTTGAGGGTGTCAATGATGGCCTTCTGGACAGCAGTCAGGTCGGCAGTCTTACCCATGATTGCGGTTTTGAGTAATGAACCAGGCTGGGAGTTTTTAAAAGCCTCAGGAATCTTTTGCATGTGTTTAGAGTTAATTAGTTGATTCAGATGATTAGGTTAATAGCTCGTTTAGAGAACCTTTTCATGATATGCTAATTCTTTGAAATAGGAATTTTGGGTTTTCATGAGCTGTATGCCAAAATCATCAATATTAAAACAATAAAAGGCTTGAACTACTTCAGTTGTGTGTAATGAATCTAAAATATATGAAAGTCTAATGTTTATCAGTACATTACAGAAAATAATGAACTTTATCACGATATGCTAATTTTTTTAGAAGGACCTGTATATCGGCAGCATATTACATTTACAGGTTTGTACATCTAGTCGTCCAATTGACACACATAAAAATTGTTCTTCCATTTGACTACTAGGAGTGATGAAAGAATACATGGGACATACAGTTCATGTGCCTGATGTATATATGAGGAGAGCGCTCCCTTCTCCTGACTGCTGTGTATATGTCAATGTATGGCAGCCTGTCTGTCACACTGAGAAGGAGGAGGGGCACTTACCTGTGCAAACGGAACACCTTAAACTAAAAAAAAAAAAATCTTTAATCTTTGAAGAATATATTGTAATGTAGAGCTACTATTTTAAGAGCATATTTCAATCCAGATTTAATGTATGGGGACAAATGGTAGACATATTGGCAAAGAGCTAATTTTAGATATTTTCTTGTAATATGAAGAAGTTTTTATATACAATGCTCAAAAGAAAAAAGGCTGCGCACAAGCCTAAGGCGGCATATAGATTTAAAGTAATAAAGGCAAATGCACATTCTCTTACACTGCAAACTGGATCACATTTATAGACTTGGGGTGATACATGGATGATGGGCTATTTCTTGTATTAACTGTTATTAGTAATAATAAGAATATTTTATGTAACACTAACAGCAAGTAAAATTACTTACAGTGCTGGCGCTGTGACGACCATTGGGTACATTTCCAGATATGTGGAGTCTGCTACTGAGTTCATCAGTGACTTGTGCTTGGAGATCATTACCAGGCATGGGCTGCACAGAATGGTTGCTGTATATCGTAGCATCATCCTCTGTAATAATTTCCCAGCTCTAATAAGTAAACACAAGAGAACAAGGAATCCTCAGAGTCAGCATCTGTTGTATTACTTGCAGAAGTAATATTTCAGCGTATTACAATAACGAATTTATATTGATTTAAAGGAGATCTCCAGATATTTCGCTAGTTTCAGTTTCACAATTAGGCATCATGTGGCGAAAATAGTTAAAGTGTTATGTAGCTGGCTGACATTAGCAATGTGCTAATGTCAGCAGAACATAGCTGTATGGCTCATCTCTCCCTGCCTGCCGCCGTTCGCGCTAAATAATTACTTTCATGATCTGCAAATAAGCCTCTAGGAGCTAGTGGGGCGTTGCTGCAGCACCTAGAGGCTCCGTCCTCTCACCGCTTGGCACGCCCTTGTAAAGGTGATTGACATCCTCGGTCTCCTCCGTGCCCAGCAAATGCCGCGCTGTCCATTTTAGTATTAGGCACAGGCGCAGTGAGTGAAGGACAGCAGCAGGCGAGCGTCCTTCATTTACTACGCCCGATACTAAAATGGACGGTGTAGAGGCGGGAGGAGGAGATCAATCACCTTTACAAGGGCGTGCCAAACTTATCTGTGTAAGACTGGTCAGCAATCTGTGTGTGTAAAGCCGGCTTAAAGGGAATCTCTCAGCGCCAAAACAACCCCCTAACTACAGTGAGCTGTGTATAGTGTCAATGACACAGAGTCCGGTTATGTAGTTTTTATCTTCATACTCACTTGCATTCTGACGCTGTGCTCCCACAAACCAGCAGTAAAATGAGAGGACTCCGGTGCTCGTGCACATAATGGAGAGGACTCCTCTCAGTGCATTTTACTGCTGGTTTGTTGGAGCTAAGCGTCAGAATACGAGCGAGTATGAAGATAAAAATTACATATCCAGACTTGGCACCAAACTATTTTTAGGGGTGTTTTGGATCTGACAGATTCCCTTTAAAGCTTATGTACACCTTCGGGGGCAATTTTATTACTTATTTTCAGCTTAAAATAATTTTTTGAATTGGTCTTTATAAAAAAAAAAAAAAATTCAGCAGCTATGTCATAAAGGGTTAATCTCTGCCTAGCTGTGAGAATTGTATGTTGACTTTCACTCTGTGTGAATTACTAATGGCGCAAAAACATTTATTTAAGGGCTCAGGCACACGATCACATGTATTTTGCGGTCTGCAAAAAATACGGATGGCGTCCGTGTGCATTCCGTATTTTGCAGAGCGGAAGAACTGGCCCCTAAAAGAACAGTCCTATCCTTGTCCGTAATGCGGACAATAATAGGACATGTACTATTTTTTGTGGAACGGAAATACGAAAACGGAAAGTAGTGTAGATGTTTAAAAGGGTTTTGCAAGACTTTTATTCTAATGACCTAGCCTCTGGATAGGTCATCAGTAGTGTTGAGCGAAGCGAGCTTCGGGTGCTTCATCCAAAGTCGCTTAGTTCAAAACTTCAGATATAATACTGTACGGAGATCAGTCCAATGAGCCGAAGTAAGTTATTTGCAAGGTCGCACACAACTTCGTTGTATAACTTCGGTAGTTGATTTTAAAGTGGAAAACCACTTTAAAACTTGAAACTGAACTCTGACTAGTACCTTTATTTTACGCACTTGTATAGCGCTGACATATTCCACAGCGCTTTACGGACATTAGCATCATGCTGTCCCCTATGGAGCTCACAATCTGAGTTCCCTATCTGTATGTCTTTAAAGTGTGGGAGGAAACCGGGGTACCAGGAGAAAACCCACTCAAACACGGGGAGAACATACAAACTCTATGCAGATGTTGACCTTGGTCGGACTGTTGCAAGGCACCAGTGCTAACCAACGAGCCACCGTGCTGCAGCATCTCATTGTTGGGTGTCTGACATCCGGGATCCCATCAATCAGCTGTCTGAGAAGGCTCTGATGCTTGCAGTAGAACTGCAGCCTTCTCACAGCTTAGCCTAGGCCAGTGATGGTGAACCTTTTAGAGACAGAGTGCCCAAACTGCCACCCAAAACCCACTTCTTTATCACAAAGTGCCAACACGGCAATTTACTCTGAATACAAATAACGTACAGTACAGACCAAAAGTTTGGACACACCTTCTCATTAAAAGAGTTTTCTTTATTTTCATGACTATGAAAATTGTAGATTCACGCTGAAGGCATCAAAACTATGAATTAACACATGTGGAATTATATACATAAACAAAAAAAAGAGTGAAACAACTGAAAATATGTAATATTCTAGGTTCTTCAAAGTAGCCACCTTTTGCTTTGATAACTGCTTTGCACACTCTTGGCATTCTCTTTTTGAGCTTCAAGAGGTAGTCACCCTGTCAGGTTTAATAAGTGGGATTTCTTGCCTTATAAATGGGGTTGGGACCACCAGTTGCCTTGTGGAGAAGTCAGGTGGATACACAGCTGATAGTCCTACTGAATAGACTGTTAGAATTTGTATTATGGCAAGAAAAAAGCAACTAAGTAAAGAAAAACGAGTGGCCATCATTACTTTAAGAAATGAAGGTCAGTCAGTCTGAAAAATTGGGAAAACTTTGAAAGTGTCCCCAAGTACAGTCACAAAAACCATCAAAGCGCTACAAAGAAACTGTCTCACATGCGGACCGCCCCTCGAAAGGAAGACCAAGAGTCACCTCTGCTGCAGAGGATAAGTTCATCCGAGTCACCAGCCTCAGAAATTGCAGGTTAACAGCAGCTCAGATTAGAGACCAGGTCAATGCCACACAGAGTTCTAGCAGCAGACACATCTCTAGAACAACTGTTAAGAGGAGACTGTGTGAATCAGGCCTTCATGGTAGAATATCTGCTAGGAAACCACTGCTAAGGACAGGCAACAAGCAGAAGAGACTTGTTTGGGCTAAAGAACACAAGGAATGGACATTAGACCAGCGGAAATCTGTGCTTTGGTCTGATGAGTCCAAATTTGAGATCTTTGGTTCCAACCACCGTGTCTTTGAATGAGAAGGTGTCCAAACTTTTGGTCTGTACTGTATATCTGCCATGTTCTTTATGATTTAGCTATAAATAGCCTGCCTGAATTCAATGCGCTTCCTGTGCCGTACATAGATTCTTTCTGCCATTCCTCAACGCAGGGTGCACCAAGACATATTGGTACACCATAGACTTTTTCCAGGACGCAGGTGCCCACAGAGAGGGCTCTGAGTGCCGCCTCTGGCACCCGTGCCATAGCTTCGCCACCACTGGCCTAGGCCGTGGGACTTCATGTTCGATCATATGGCCTAGGTGCAGCTCAGCCCTACTGAAGTAAATGGAGCTGAGCTGCGATACCAAGAACAGTCTCTGTACAATGTATGGTGGTCAACGGTAAAAAAGTCTCAGTAAAACCCTTTAAATATCTCTGCAGTTCGTGTGTGTGGGAGAGATTAACCAACACATATGAAACTCCATATCTTGACATGACTCAAATAAACTACCAGTTGCTAGAACACATTTCAGTCCTTCACAGGAGGGGGTGATAGTAAAGTATAAATCCAGTATGAATTTTAAGTTTGTCTATCAGAATGTGTTAAAAGTGGATTACAATTTTTTTTTCTATAGATTGTTGTCCTCTGCTGATTTATTATTAATGATTCTTGTGGAAGTGATGTGACATATCCCACAATTTAATGAAATTACTATTGCTACAGGAGTTGAAATTATATATTCTTCAGTTGTGAAGTCTTTGTGTTACAGATTGTCTAATGGAGGTCAATAAGAAGTTCACATTCATTAATCTCAATTGCCAGATTATACTTAGCAAATAAGCAAAGCAAATAAAATGATTACAGCACTTCTGGAATATGCAGAGTTCTACATACTTTGGCCCACTTTTACTAATGTATGTGCACCTAGATTTTGGTGTAAACCATCCTCAAAACTGGTACAGTTGTGCCGATCTTGGTTCTAGGAAACTTCGCCTAGTCCAAAAGGGATATGGCTTAATGGGGAAGTGGTGCGGCTTCACAGGAAAGGGAACACCACAACTCTGACATAAAATTCTACCCCAAAGTAATCTATCCAGCATTTAACACAGTTAGCCGGAAGTGTCTATCCCTGCACCACAAACAGCCTGAGCTACTGTGATAAATCTGGTGCAGGTTTAGACAATCAGGCTTAGTTTATCTATAGGTTTAGTAAATCTACCCCACTGAATTCTGAGATGGGAAACTACTCCCTGCACTTGAGTGATATCAGTTTTAATGAACTTGGTAACTACAGCTCTGCCACATTCAAGGGCAATGTCAATTCACCTCTGGAGAGTCCCTGGCTTCTGGACCTTCTGCTTCCTCAGAGATTTGCCTTCGAGTAGTGAATGCCCGCTGAGCCTCCAACTGAACACTGCCGCTTTCTGGACCAGCAGTGCCATCTCTGGGAAAATAGCAAAGGAAAAGAATGGGTCATGTCACCTATTAGTTTTTTATAGTTCATTTTTATTTTTTGATTGTACAACTTATTTGGCCCCAACAGCAAAAATAATACTCCGTAGTACTCCTGGGGACTGCAATAAAAGTCTCATAGGTGGGGATTTCACTTCTAGGACTCTTATTTATCTGGGGAATGGGGGCCCCCATGGAAAAAGAAGACGGTGTATGCCTGCAAACTTTCTCCATTGTGCAGAAACCACTTTCTCTTCTTTGGAGAGCCAGTCTGGGTCAGTGTTCCTCCATAACTGTGCCAGCCACACAATGCCCAACCAATGTCCGCTATTAGTGCTAGTTAGTGGCAATTATTACAGTGCTGTCTTTTGACAAATACATCTGAGTCTAATGGTTGGGGATGCACAGAATAACATCAGGGGTCGCATACTTCAGGCTGTGCACCCCTGGCCTATAGACACAGAACCTCTTAATTTGAAAGTAACTGGGGGTACTAAGTAGGTGTGGGCTGTAATGTGAGACAATGTAGTAAATCGTCATTAGGACCAAGCCATTTTAACCATGTAAGGATATATGCTGTAAAGCTGGTATTTGAAGCGTGTATACTGCCACACAGGGACATTAGCAGCTTTCAAACTAGTAACATTTTTAAACTATACATATAAATTGGAAAACTGCGTGACCTCATGAAAACAATACATGTGAAATATTTTAGACCACTTTTGACATTTTTTACATTATATTTAGATTCGAGTCAGTTACTCACTGAATGGTAGGCCTCTGCCACTGTGTTCTTTTAAACTGATGGCTGATATAATAAGTTCTTCCCAGAATATCCTGTTTCTCTTCCCACCCTAGAGGTAGCAGAGATATTTCCTGCTGTTGTGGTTGATAAGAGGGGTCTGGTTGGTCCAATATAATCCAGCCAGGCTATGTAAAAATAAAAAGGTTACATTTAAGATAACAGTATGACAAATTACTCACTATATGAAGGTCACTCCAATCCACTGCCACAGCTCCTGTCCTCACCAGACTGGAAGCGTTGATGTTCCGTTCCCATTTGTGACCATAGCACCCAATCATTGGCCTCAGCGGTCAAGTGTGCAAGAACAGCATATCACTGCAGAGGCTCAGCTGTCACGTACCATTCTCGCTTATGTGACCGCTGATACCATTGACAGACTGTAGTGGTTATGAGAGTGTGAGGAGCACATCATCACTTCTAGTCCAGCTGGGACAGGACTCATGGCTGTGGCACAATGGGACCTTCACATGGAGAGTGACTCTTTTTAATTTTAAACTTTTGGATTTGACAACCTCTTTAATGTCATGTCAGCTATGTAAACTGTAACAGAAACGTATGGACATTCAAGTGGCTAAAATGTATTTATGAAAACACTGTGGTATTAAAATCATAAACATTCTAAGTGCCCTATTACATTGGCCGATGCTCAGGCCGTGCGAGCGCTGATAGAGGATAACACATCCTCTAGATGAGCCCGATTACCCAGGCCCATACAAACTGAGTGTGGTACAGCAGTCGTTCCTCCATTATTTACTTCTGTAGATTATTGGCAGTACATCCCTGTTACACAAGTAGATGTGCTGCATTTTTCACCCTGGTGAAAGATTAGCAGACAAACAAGCGCTTTCAGATTCATCAGCTGATTGGCTGCTCAATTATCAGGAACTAGTGCTCTTATAAAGGCTTATTCCTGATAATTGGCCCGAAAATTGTGTGGTCTCCTAGGGCCCTAAGGCAGGTTTCAGACAGACACATGGAGCCCATGAAACATTGTCCATATGTGACTGACATTGCATCACAGTGATCTATAATGCTGTGACTTCCAGGCTGAAGTGGGTGTACTGTAATTTGAGTACAGAACAGTAGATCCAATGTCAGGCTGCACCTCACAGCATCATAGATCACTTTGATGCAGAGTCTGAGTCATACAAGCAGCAGGCATTACACAGGCAGTGTTTCATGAACTGAACACATTTGTCTTAGAAGGAGAACTAACTAAGGGTACTTTCACACTTGCGTTGTTGGATTCCAGCAGGCAGTTCCGGATCCAGCATTAAATATATTTCAATGGAAAATAATGTCGGATCCGGCATTCCGGCAAGTGTTCAGGAATTTTGGACGGAGAAAATACCGCAGCATCTTACACGGCATACAGTTGCAAAAAAAAGGGGGTTAGTCAGCACCTTCCAGTGCAGGTGCACGCTGCCGTGGCAAAGACCTAGAGGATAAAAAAGACAATGCAGCAGCACCCTGCAAATCAGATAAAGTACAATAATGCCAAAAATTATAGTGCTAATGCTACGCTCATTTATAAAGTGAGATGCTTGGCCAGTGCATTTTGTACAAAACCATCTGAGCCCGTCTGCCGTACGTCAAGGCGATCTCTGTTAGATGGGTCCCAACACTAAATACTACCTGGTATGCGCCATAATGGCCGCCATAAAGTTCAGGGAGTGTTGGATCCACATGCATGATGGATCCACTCTGCTTTTTACAATTTTTGATGCCATAATGGCCTCCATTACAAGGGATGCAGGTACCAACATGCATGCCGAGCTCAATACATACCTTTCCTTGTGCCAGACAGCTTCCAATAAATATAGTGAGAGCAGGCTACAGCTTTTGGCATTATTGTACTTTATCTGATTTGCAGAGTGCTACTGCATTGTCTCTTTTTTTCCTCTAGGTCTTTGCCATGACAGCTTGCACCTGCGCACTGGGAGGTGCTAACAAACCCCCTTTTTTTTTTGTAGATTTACAATGCTGGAGATGTGGCACTCCATTGAGTCGTGCACTCCTGATTAGCCTGTCTGCCCCATAGGCTGATTTTAATTAGTTTCAGTATAAAGCTGTAGCCTGCTCTCACTACATTTATTGGAAGCTGTCTGTCCATAGGACTGTATCCGTTGTTCCGGTATGCGCAGTACATTTAAAATGTGAACAAAAAATCCAAACGGACAGACGGATCTGTTCTTGCAATGCATTTTTAAGATGGATCAGGATCCTGATCAGTCTTAAAATGCAATCTGTTGGCGACAGAACTGCTTGCCGGATTCCTTTGCCGCAAGTGTGAAAGTAGCCTAAGCTGCTAGGAGGGAATTCAATAGCGGAAAGGTTTAACGCAAGTGTGAAAGTACCCTTAACTTGCAAAGTTGAATAGTTTTCCTTTATGCTGGCAATGCTAAAAAGAACAAAATCTTAGAAAGAAAGCAAAAACTAACCTCTATCTCTTCACCTTGCTCTGTGCCTTCTTCTTCTGATCCACTGTTTTTAGGTAAATACGTCATTTTTAGTCTAAGATGCCCCTTGACCTTAGATTTGTGACTGATGGGAAAACAGACACAAAGATAAAATGCAGTTAAACACAAACATAAACACCAACTCAAAAGATCATAACTCCGTTCAAGATCTGGAAAAAACCCATTGAGGTCAGTTAATCCAGAAATCACACCTTATCTTCTTGTCACATTCATAGGAGAAATAGAAGTGGTTTCAACTGGAGTGTGAAAGGTTAAAAGGTCTTCCAGTTGCAATTTTTTAATTATTTTTTAAGTAAAAAAAATGTATTACCATATTGTAAAATAAAAAAAAGGTTTTAAAACATCTAATATACAATGGGGGAGATTTATCAACACAGGCTATCCCCTGTGCCGTCATAAATGAAGAGCATACTCCGGCAGTCCGTGCACCTGCACCGAAATCTACACCAGCTCTTAGCTCCTAGTAGTAAATTTTTGTGCTTTAATTCTTGTTCCAGTTTTCTCCATATTTTGTCACTGTTCCAAGAGGCAGAGAACCTGTCCTGGACACATCAACATTTGTATTTTATTACAGCTTATTCACTCCATAGTGCTGGATTTTCTGTCCATGTACATTTCATTTTTTTCTGACTCCAACAGATGAGTGGTCTATTGTCATCTGCAAAAATGGACCTGCAGTGAGATTCTCAGGCGCATGGATCTGTTAAAAAATGAACTGATAGGTGAAAAGTCCATTTCCTGTGTTGTCCGTTTTTAAAATGAGAAAACATTTTCTACGGATAAGCTCAGGATCTGATCTATGATCTACAGCAGAGAGCAGTGGCAGCCTAGGCCTGTGCCTTTACTACAGTGACAGACATTTATAGTGTCTGTGAATGGCCACCATTACCGGCTGAAGGGTTTAGGATAGGCGTTTTTTTTTTTTTTTTTTTTTTTTTTCATTTAACTGAATGTCATAGCTTATGAATTGGTCTCAAGTAGTATGTGCAAGGCTTAACCCCTTAAGGACACAGGGCGTACAGGTACGCCCTTGTGCCCTGGTACTTAAGGACACAGGGCGTACATGTACGCCCTGTGCATTTTCGATCACTGCCGTGCGGCTGGCAGTGATCGGAACCCGGTGCCTGCTCAAATCATTGAGCAGGCACCTAGGCTAAATGCGCGGGGGGGTCCCGTGACCCCCCCATGTCGGCGATCGCGGCAAACCGCAGGTCAATTCAGACCTGCGGTTTGCTGCGATTTCTGCAGTTTCTGATCCCCGCGGTCCCTGACCGCGGGGATCAGAAACTTTTGCATTTGTAAAATATAAATGTATCCCTCCCCCCTGCACCCCTTAGTGATTTTTGCCCGGTGGGAGGTGCAGGGGGAGGGTTGCGGGCGGTGCGGGCGGTGCGGGAGGCGGGCGGTGCGGTAGGCGGGATCGCGATCCCCCGCCCGCCTCCCATTGCGTAATCGTTGGCGTCTAGTGGGTTATACCAGGGTGCCAGCACATTGCTGGCACCCTGGTATAAACGGCTGACATCGGTGATGCGATGTCAGCCGTTTAACCCTTTCCATACAGCGGTCCGTACGGACCGCTGTATGGAAAAGGTTAACAGTAAGAGGGAGCTCCCTCCCTCTCCGATCGGGGGGCTGCTGTGCCTTTGCAGCCCCCCGATGGGAGAGGGAGAGAGCTCCCAGGCAGCCCCCCCAAGCCCCGTCCTTACCCTTCCCCGTCTGCGAAGTTCTGGCCACTACTGAGCAGACGGGGAAGGTTCCCATGGCAACAGGACGCCTCTCAGGCGTCCTGCTGTCCATGGTGCTGAACAGATCTGTGCTGAAAGCATAGATCTGTTCAGTGTAAGTAAAATACAGTTACAGATACCTATATAGGTTCTGTACTGTATTTTACAGACATCAGACCCACTGGATCTTCAAGAACCAAGTGGGTCTGGGTCAAAAAAAAAGTGAAAAAAGTGAAAAATAAAGTAAAAATCAAAAAACACATTTATCACTGATTAAAAATGAAAAAAATAAAATTCCCTACACATGTTTGGTATCGCCGCGTCCGTAACGACCTGATCTATAAAACGGTCATGTTACTTTACCCGAACGGTGAACGCCATAAAAATAAAAAATTAAAAACTATGATGAAATTGGAATTTTGCCCACCTTACTTCCCAAAAAAAGGTAATAAAAGTGATCAAAAAAGTCGCATCTACGCCAAAATTGTAACAATCAAACCGTTATCTCATCCCGCAAAAATCATACCCTACCCAAGATAATCGCCCAAAAACTGAAAAAGTTATGGCTCTTAGACTATGGAAACACTAAAACATGATTTATTTTGTTTCAAAAATGAAATCATTGTGTAAAACTTACATAAAAAAAAAAGTATACATATTAGGTATCGCCGCGTCCGTATTGAACGGCTCTATAAAAATATCACATGAACTAACCCCTCAGATGACCACCGTAAAAAAATTAAAATAAAAACGGTGTAAAAAATGCCATTTTTTGTCATCTTCCGTCACAAAAAGTGTAATAGCAAGCAATCAAAAAGTCATGTGCACCCCAAAATAGTGCCAATCAAACCGTCATCTCATCCCACAAAAAATGAGACCCTACTTAAGATAATCGCCCAAAAATTTAAAAAACTATGGCTCTTAGACTATGGAGACACTAAAACATTTTTTTTGTTTTAAAAATGAAATTATTGTGTAAAACGTACATAAATAAAAAAAATTGTATACATATTGGGTATCACCGCGTCCGTGACAACCTGCTCTTTAAAATTACGTCATGATCTAACCTGTCAGATGAATGGTGTAAATAACAAAAAAAAAAAACGGTGCCAAAAAAGCAATTTCTTGTTACCTTGCCGCACAAAAAGTGTAATATAGAGCAACCAAAAATCATATGTACCCTAAACTTGTACCAACAAAACTGCCACCCTATCCCGTAGTTTCTAAAATGGGGTCACTTTTTTGGAGTTTCTACTCTAGGGGTGCATCAGGGGGCTTCAAATGGGACATGGTGTCAAAAAAAACCAGTCCAGCAAAATCTGCCTTCCAAAAACCGTATGGCATTCCTTTCCTTCTGCGCCCTGCCGTGTGCCCGTACAGCGGTTTACGACCACATATGGGGTGTTTCTGTAAACTACAGAATCAGGGCCATAAATAATGAGTTTTGTTTGGCTGTTAACCCTTGCTTTGTAACTGGAAAAAAAATATTAAAATGGAAAATCTGCCAAAAAAGTGAAATTTTGAAATTGTATCTCTATTTTCCATTAAATCTTGTGCAACACCTAAAGGGTTGACAAAGTTTGTGAAATCAGTTTTGAATACCTTGAGGGGTGTAGTTTCTTAGATGGGGTCACTTTTTTGGAGTTTCTACTCTAGGGGTGCATCAGGGGGGCTTCAAATGGGACATGGTGTAAAAAAAACTGTCCAGCAAAATCTGGCTTCCAAAAACCATACGGCGCACCTTTCCCTCTACGCCCTGCCGTGTGCCCGTACAGCAGTTTACGGCCACATATTGGGTGTTTCTGTAAACTACAGAATCAGGGCCATGAATAATGAGTTTTGTTTGGCTGTTAACCCTTGCTTTGTAACTGGAAAAAAAATATTAAAATGGAAAATCTGCCAAAAAAAGTGAAATTTTGAAATTGTATCTCTATTTTCCATTAAATCTTGTGCAACACCTAAAGGGTTGACAAAGTTTGTGAAATCAGTTTTGAATACCTTGAGGGGTGTAGTTTCTTAGATGGGGTCACTTTTTTGGAGTTTCTACTCTAGGGGTGCATCAGGGGGGCTTCAAATGGGACATGGTGTAAAAAAAACTGTCCAGCAAAATCTGGCTTCCAAAAACCATACGGCGCACCTTTCCCTCTACGCCCTGCCGTGTGCCCGTACAGCAGTTTACGGCCACATATTGGGTGTTTCTGTAAACTACAGAATCAGGGCCATGAATAATGAGTTTTGTTTGGCTGTTAACCCTTGCTTTGTAACTGGAAAAAAAATATTAAAATGGAAAATCTGCCAAAAAAAGTGAAATTTTGAAATTGTATCTCTATTTTCCATTAAATCTTGTGCAACACCTAAAGGGTTAACAAAGTTTGTAAAATCAGTTTTGAATACCTTGAGGGGTGTAGTTTCTTAGATGGGGTCACTTTTATGGAGTTTCTACTCTAGGGGTGCATCAGGGGGCTTCAAATGGGACATGGTTTCAAAAAAACTGTCCAGCAAAACATGCCTTCCAAAAACCAAACGGCGCACCTTTCACTCTACGCCCCGCTGTGTGGCCGTACAGTAGTTTACGGCCACATATGGCGTGTTTCTGTAAACGGCAGAGTCAGGGCCATAAAGATACAGTCTTGTTTGGCTGTTAACCCTTGCTTTGTTAGTGGAAAAAATGGGTTAAAATGGAAAATTAGGCAAAAAAATGAAATTCTCAAATTTCATCCCCATTTGCCAATAACTCTTGTGCAACACCTAAAGGGTTAACAAAGTTTGTAAAATCAGTTTTGAATACCTTAAGGGGTGTAGTTTCTTAGATGGGGTCACTTTTATGGAGTTTCTACTCTAGGGGTGCATCAGCGGGCTTCAAATGGGACATGGTGTCAAAAAACCAGTCCAGCAAAACATGCCTTCCAAAAACCAAACGGCGCACCTTTCACTCTACGCCCCGCTGTGTGGCCGTACAGTAGTTTACGGCCACATATGGGGTGTTTCTGTAAACGGCAGAGTCAGGGCAATAAAGATACAGTCTTGTTTGGCTGTTAACCCTTGCTTTGTTAGTGGAAAAAATTGGTTAAAATGGAAAATTAGGCAATAAAATGAAATTCTCAAATTTCATCCCCATTTGCCAATGACTCTTGTGCAACACCTAAAGGGTTAACAAAGTTTGTAAAATCAGTTTTGAATACCTTGAGGGGTGTAGTTTATAGAATGGGGTAATTTTTGGGTGGTTTCTATTATGTAAGCCTCGCAAAGTGACTTCAGAGCTGTAGTATTCCCTAAAAATTGGGTTTTTGTAAATTTCTGAAAAATTTCAAGATTTGCTTCTAAACTTCTAAGCCTTGTAACATCCCCAAAAAATAAAATATCATTCCCAAAATAATTCAAACATGAAGTAGACATATGGGGAATGTAAAGTCATCACAATTTTTAAGGGTATTACTATGTATTACAGAAGTAGAGAAACTGAAACTTTGAAATTTGCTAATTTTTCCCAATTTTTGGTAAATTTGACATTTTTTTATGCAAAAAAAAATATTTTTTTTAACTTTATTTTACCAGTGTCATGAAGTACAATATGTGACGAAAAAACAATCTCAGAATGGCCTGGATAAGTCAAAGCGTTTTAAAGTTATCATCACTTAAAGTGACACTGGTCAGATTTTCAAAAAATGGCCTGGTCCTAAGGTGTAAAAAGGCTGTGTCCCTAAGGGGTTAAAGCAGTTGTCTCACTTCAGCAAATGGCATTTATCATGTAGATAACGTTAATACAAGGCTCTTATTTATTTTTCAATCACATTATACACTTCTCGTATACAGGGGTTACAACCACCCAGCAATCCAGCAGTGGAGGTCGTGCTTGCACCAGCCTATGTGCATTCCTGCAGTCTCAGCCACCAGAGAGGCCAGTGTTTTTTCCTATAGTGTGCAAGCACGACCACCACTGATGGATTACAGGGTGGTCGTAACCATGGATCTGAACAGTGTATAATACAGTGTGATTGAAAAATGAATCAGGCCAGCAAAGGAGGCAATATGGACACTCACAATACATTAGTAAGTGCCTTGTATTAAAAGGGGCATAAGCTCCCCTTCACTCCTTTAGCATTTCTTGCTCAGATGTTCCCTCTTGCCTTGCATTGAGCAGGACAGGGCCTGTTTGTTGTGAGCCGGTGACATACCAGGCTTCACAACACTATGCTAGGCGGAGACTTCCGCCTAGCAGGGAGCCCGGTGACGTCACCAAGCCAAGTGGGCAGGGTATAGCACTGTTCTGGGTGGTTTTAGAGGCGGGTATTACAGCACAAGGCAAGGGGAGCACCGGAGCAAGAAAATGCTCCGATGCTCCTATCCTACATGCTAAAGGAGTTAAGGGGAACTTATGTCCGGGTTCAGCTCTGAACCCGGACAACCCCATTACCTTTCTCTACATGATCAACACCATTTGCTGAAGTGAGAAAACTCCTTTGACTGAATAGGCTTCAGTCAAATGAACCCCATGTCATTTCACCTGACATCTAGTTATTAAATAGGATGACAAGTGCAGATCATGCCATCAGCACCGTATTTAGTCCAAAAACCACACAGAAAATGCACAAAAATGCATGGACACGTACGGAGCTAATGTTTGATGCTTCCTATTCATTTCAATGGGGGATTCATTGTGGTTTCTGCCCCAAGATAGGGCATGCTGCTTCTTTTTTCCCCACTAATGCTTCCCATTAAAATTAATGGGAGTCTGTTTTGAGGTGGAAACGTTCCAAAATCAGAGCCAAAAAACTCTATGTGAACTGGCCCTTATGATTTCAGTAACTAAGCCTCACTTTTTGTAGATACCTCTGGATCTGGCCCATGTTCTTCTAACTACAGATATAGTTAAAGGAATTCTGTCACCTCCCCCGGGCACTATTCGAAGAAAAGTTGCTGCTCCTGGAGAGTCCCGATTGCCAATTGTTATGTTAACACTCCTTCGTTACCCTGTTGTTCCAGCATACATCGCCACTGGAATACACCCATGGGACGTATAATCTTGCGCTCAGGAGGTCCTCTTCATTATGTGAGCAAGCTCACTCGGTCAGTGTATGCCAGCGCTGGATTGTGAGCACATCGGAAAACCCAGACTCAACAGAAGCAGTGCTATTCATGTAGTACAGCATCTAAATAGTGGTTGGGGGAGGTGACAGATTAACTCGAAGGTATAAACTCAGAGCAGAAGTGATCTTTTTTGTGTTTATAGTTGTGATATTAGTGCCAACATAAATGATCCTAAACAGCCAAATACTTGTAATAAATTCGCTAATAAAAAAAAATAGTGGACTGTATTGAGTATGTATTGAATAGTTAAAGTCCTAAGCAAACACATTTTTCAGAGTTCTTTAGAATGCGGTCAGAAAATATGCAAAGACATTCCATCTCCGTGCCCAGCGAAAAACCGGAGTTATAAAACTCTGCCTGAAATAAGAAAACTTGTGTTTTGGGTTTCAGCTCTGGGTCCAGGACAAAAATGCGCTAAGAATTTACAGCCATGTTTATTACTTAAGATGCTGGGTATAGCATTCTCCACAATCACATTTCTATACATAATGCATATCCTATTAGCGCAAACTTGAAACAAATGTAAGAACTCAGTATGGTAACATAAATGGCTAAAAAAAATTGCAAAAAAAATGTAAAATTTATAAAATGCAACTAAACAAGAGCCAACATGAATACAACATTAGGCCAAATGTATTATTACTGAGAGAGGAGGTTAGACTGGGCAATGATTGACTTTTACATAAACAATGTTGGGAACAGAATGTAATATTCATGTAGGCCTGAGATAATGGCATAATTCATTAGAACAGGTGGCATTTATGGCATACCCAAATTGTTCTGCATTTCTCTGGAACATATTCACTTAACTCTTAAACTCTGTGGAGCTGCCAGGTATGCCATGGGAACTTTTCTTGGTATTTATGTGCACTTGAGCAGACAGTAAAATAATTTTTCTGTATAGCTTTTATCAGCCCTTAACACCTCACTACGGTCCCCTAGACAGCTACAACAAAATATAAGAAAACACCAAATTTAGGCTCCATTTACACTGGCTTTAGGATATCGGTTTGAAATATTTATCAGAAAATGTTCCATATTTAAGTCTGACATAGGTCTCCAATGTATGCCATGCAGTTGCATACCTCGTTCATACACTGCCATTGAATAAACATGTACAGTACATGGCACACATATTTTTGCAATGCCCAAAAAAGTATAGCATAAACACTGCAGTCAGTAAGTCCAGACTTTGGTGTAAACATTGGCGTCAGTCCATACTCTGGTGTAGATGCTGGGGTCAGCCAATCTGGTGTAACTGCTGTGATCAGTCAGTCCATACTCCAGTGTAGATGCTGCGGTCAGTCAGTTTATAGCCTGACTGCAGCATTTACACTAGACTATGGGTTGACTAACTGCAGCATTTACTGTAGACTATGACCTGACTGACCGTAGCATTTACACTAGTCAGCCCATAGTCAGTCTATAGTCTAGTGTAAACATTGCACTCAGTCCATAGTCTAATGTAAACTTTGCGGTCAGTCAGCCCATAGTCTACTGTAAATGCTTCGGTCAGTCAGCCCATAGTCTAGTGTAAATGCTACGGTCAGTCAGTCCATAGTCTAGTGTAAACATTGCACTCAGTCCATAGTCTAATGTAAACTTTGCGGTCAGTCAGCCCATAGTCTACTGTAAATGCTTCGGTCAGTCAGCCCATAGTCTAGTGTAAATGCTACGGTCAGTCAGTCTATAGTCTAGTGTAAACATTGCACTCAGTCCATAGTCTAATGTAAACTTTGCGGTCAGTCAGCCCATAGTCTAGTGTAAATGCTTCGGTCAGTCAGCCCATAGTCTAGTGTAAATGCTACGGTCAGTCAGTCCATAGTCTAGTGTAAACATTGCACTCAGTCCATAGTCTAATGTAAACTTTGCGGTCAGTCAGCCCATAGTCTAGTGTAAATGCTTCGGTCGGTCAGTCCATAGTTTACAGTAAATAATACAGTCAGCCCATAGTGTAGTGTAGATGCTGCGATCAGTCCGTACATAGTCTGGTGTAAACACTGAGTTTAGTAAGTCCATAGTTTATTGCAGGGATGCCCAACCTGCGGCCCTCCAACTGTTGCAAAACCACACTTCCCAACATGCTCCGATATCTGTAGGCTATCCAGACATGCTGGAAGTTGCAGTTTTGCAACAGCTGGAGGGCCGCAGGTTGGGCATCCCTGGTTTAGTGTAAACATTGCGGTAAGTCCATAGTCTAGTGTAAATGCTGTGGTCAGTCCACAGTCTACGGTAAATGAAGCACTCCATCTGATGTAAATGCTGCGATCAGTCTATTGTCTAGTGTAAAATCTGCACTCAGTCAGTCCATAGTCTAGTGTAAATGCTGTGGTCAGTCAGTCCATAGTCTAGTGTAAAGACAGTGGTAAGTCAGTTCATAGTCTGGTGTAAACGGATCCTTTTCTATTGTGGCAGATTGTGTTAGAGAAAACGGATCCTTCCCCATTGACTTGCATTGGGGGTCATGCCAGATCCATCTTGCTCTGCATCCCAGGACGGAAAGCAAAATACATGTTGCAGTTTGCTCTCCGGTAGGGCTGCACGATATGGGAATTTTGTGCGATTGCGATTAAGGCCCTAAAAATTGCGATAACGATATGCGATGTGATATTTTAAAAGGGAATTGTGCTAGACGTCTATTTGCTTGGATTTTCCTATATGAGCTGCTGACGCGGCTGGGTATGACATAGTTGTGGGGGATCTGTGGAGGACGCCGCTATGTGGGGGATCTGTGGAGGACGCCGCTATGTGGGGGATCTGTGGAGGACGCCGCTATGTGGGGGATCTGTGGAGGACGCCGCTATGTGGGGGATCTGTGGAGGACGCCGCTATGTGGGGGATCTGTGGAGGACGCCGCTATGTGGGGGATCTGTGGAGGACGCCGCTATGTGGGGGATCTGTGGAGGACGCCGTTATGTGGGGGATCTGTGGAGGACGCCGTTATGTGGGGGATCTGTGGAGGACGCCGTTATGTGGGGGATCTGTGGAGGACGCCGTTATGGGGGGGATCTGTGGAGGATGCCGTCATGGGGGGGATCTGTGGGGGGGGAATCTGTGGAGGACGCTGTTCTGGGGGATCTGTGAAGGACCCTTATGGGGGACCTGTGGATGGCACTGTTATGGGGTGGATCTGTGGATGGCACTGTTATAGGGGATATGTGCTATGACACACAGGGCCATGAGGGGGGCGAGCATAAGACACACATATAGCATCTTATGCTGGTCCCCATCATGGGCCTATGTGTCTTAAACTGCGCACATAACTGGCTTTGTGTGTAAAGTATTTTACTACTGTGTGAAACAAGCTCTCTCCTATTGATAAAATGGCCAGCCTCTGTACTCACTTTCACAGTACTATGAATGCACTGCATCGAGCGGCAGCGAGCTGGCCGGCCGGCGCGTGACTGCCGCTCGATGCATCGTGAAAAGTGAGTACAGAGGCTGGCCATTTTATCAATAGGAGAGAGCTTGTTTCACACAGTAGTAAAATACTTTACACACAAAGCCAGTTATGTGCACGGGGCCCTTCATATATAATCGCAGCATTTTCGGGTCGGCCAAATCGCCATATCGCATTTGGCGATTATCGCGGTTCGATTATTTTTTCAATATATCGTGCAGCCATACTCTCCGGTATGGGAATGCAACTAAACGGAATGGAATGAATTTTGGAGCATTCCGTTCTGTTCAGTTTCGTCCCCATTGACGATGAATGGGGACAAAACTGAAGCGTTTTTATCGGATATTGAGCCCCTATGATGAATCTCAATAACGGAAAACTAAAACTGTGAGGAATATGGATTAATATTTACTGTCAGCCATGTCCCCACACCCGCTATTTGCTCAAAAATAGCAGAGGTAGTGAACTCCACAGGGGGACCCTGCTTCAAAGCCCCAGCCATATGGCAGGGAACTTCTTACAGGCCACCTTTGTTTACAACTTCACACCCCATTCAGACAGCATGGATCCTGCAGAAAAGCAATTCCCCAGTTCGATCAAATCTAACAGACAGCATGGAACCAGCGATTTATAAGGAATTATGAATCGCCCGGCCATCACAGGCGCAAACCGGATACATATTTGTGTCCCGGTGGCCACAATGAACATGCCCATGGTCTTAGTTTAGTGGTGGGATGCCAGGGAAGGGAGATATACATATCTCCTCACAGAAACCCAATAACTGTACCATGCTTGGACTCTACTGGTAGCCAGAACCCAGGTGGATCCGTTTGTCCTAGAACCATCTTCCTGTGACCTTCTGGCCTGGAGCTATGAACCCTAAAGCGTTTTGTGGGTCGTTGGTGCCAGCCCAGCAGAGGGGGGGTGGACCCCTCCCAAAGGTCGGGAGGGATTGGCTACAGGTTAAAAGGCTTGTGCCAGCAAGCGGGCGTGTCTTTTCTCTGAAGGAGGGTCACATCGTGCCATGTGTTTAGAGGGACCTGCAACCAGCTGACATCACTGCCCTCCATGTGAATACAGCAAAGGACTAATCAGAACGCAAAGGAACTGACTTGCGCTCTGTGTAATCCTGTGTATACCATATTACCTGTATTTGTAACCTCAGACTACTGTAAATATTCTGTGTGCATAGTGTTATATCTAGTGTGCCCTTAAGGCGATTAAATATATAATTTAATCTTGTGCTGTCTTATCTCGATCACGAATCCCCACATCCGTGTTTCGACCTAGTTATAAGCTACGGCGGGTTGGTGTCTCACCCTATAGAATCCAGTTAGTGGACCGGGCTTATAGCAAACGAAGAGCTGGTGGCAGATTACCCGGGCTGAGAAAGTGCTGTTTCACTGCGGCAGTGAAAAGGCTCTCTCAGCTTGTTGCCTCTCTGTGCCCGTCTGGACAGGAGGTGTCTGTGTAAACTGTACTAAGCTGACCTTACCTGCTCCTCCAGGAGGGCGTAACGTCACGTCTTGGTAACCAGGGACCATACCGCGTCTCGCGAGCTCAACGTAGTTGGCGTCAAGCGGGCACGAGGGGTGGTATCCGGCACAAAAACGCTAATGTGAAAGTAGCCTAACAGGATTCTCTTGGGGTAAAGAAGAAACAGGGGAATGGAAATGGGCGCAGGCAGCAGAGGAAGTGCAGGGGCTATGTGGGTGAAGAGGAGACTTGTTGTGGCAATACTGTGTCAGAGGGCACACAAAGAATTCAATCTCAGGGGGTGGGGGCATAAACAACAGAAAGGGGCTCTGTGTAGGGGGTAGGGTACAAAGGAAAGTCACTCCTGAGGCATATGGGGAAGACAATGAGTGTCAGGGGCTCTTGAAGGGTGTACAGGAACACATAGTAAACCATTCCTCTGAATCTGCCCCCTATACTAAACACATACTGGCGGTAGATATAGGAGTACGCCGTCCCCCTCTGACAATCAGTCAACAAATATAGGAGTCCCTCATGCAGCCACTTGTAAGGATCCTCTTCTCTCTCCCCTTCATTCACATGCCAGCAGGACCTGCCATACTGTCCAGATCATATCCTATGCTATTTCAGTACCAGTAGCAGGTAGCATGGTTTTGTAATGCTACCACCTACTGGCCACAAAAAAAACCTTATCTGAAACAAAGGAGAGCTAGGAATGGGAGGACAGCAGCTGTTCACTATTTAGAGCTTAGTTTAGCCTGTAGTGCCTTGCTGCCCCTGCAAGGTACTGACATCTGCTGGTTCAGACACTGTTGGACTTAGGTATTTACGGCCCACCAGTGTAATAGATACTGGGGGCCCACCCTACAGTGATAAAGGCATATTGAATGTTTAGTTTTAACAACTGTGATACAGTTTGAGAAAATATCTTTTATTCCAGGTGCACTGAACACAGTATGTATTGAGGACAATGTGGCCTGATATATGGCTATATAAGGTAAGTTATAAACTAGATGAAGAGCCTGTGTGCAAGAATTATGTCTGGGCAGCAGTGCAATCAATGACCACACAGCAACCCCCCCACAAAAAAACAAAACAAAAAAAACAAAACAAAAAACATGTATACACACACATATATATATATATATATATATAGCACAGAGGCTACACATATATGAATATACTGCACGGAAGCTGGCCATACACAAGACACATGCGGCACACATGGCACTAACACATAGGTCACATGCGGCACACATGGCACTAATACATAAGTCACATGCGGCACACATGGCACTAATACATAGGTCACATGTGGCAGACAACACGGATACATAGCTCTAACTTTTAATATGTTTCTATGACATCAAATTTTTTTATGATTGCATTTTACTCATTTTGGGCTTGAAATCATTTTTGCAGTAGCTCAGACTGGATGATCAATCTGGTGCAGGGATAGACCCTTCTCTGACTCTATACCAACTATTGTATGGCTTACATTGAGATAAAGATTTACGCCAGAATTTTGGGGCAAAATGGCGCATCTTAGGTCCTGTCCCTTCAAATGAAGCTCCCCCTTTCTGCTACGTCGCTTGTACAGCATGTCACAAAATGTAGAAACCCTAGACGTGCCAAATTGTGCCACTTTTTGGCACAAACACATTAGTAAATCTGGGGCAGTGGTATTAGCCAACGGTGCAAAAATGTGGTGACAGGTTTCTCTCTTTAAATAATAATTACAAAAAAAAAAACCCCCTTATGGTATGAACGTAAAGAACAATTTTAACTATCTAGGTGCTGACAGCACTCAACAAGCAATTCTTTAGAATTTATACCTTTAACCACCCAGCTGCACAGAATATGCAATGTACATGTAAAGTACTCACTTCCGTGGATGAAGGATGAAGTCTTTAAAAGTATATGGTCGCTCCAACCGTGGATTTTCAGTCTGAAAAAAAAGCAGAGACATCAGCACCAGCACTAAAACAGAATAGTTTTATTGCTGACTATAATGAGGATTCTTAAATCATGAGATTGCAGAATGATTTTTTTTATTTCTACATCCTTTAGAGAAATCATAAACCATAGCACTTTTCAGACATTATCATCACTCAGTCTCCAGTCCGGCTCATAATCTAAATTCCCAATCAGCATGCCTTTGGTATGTGGGAGGAAACCCAGAGGACACCCATGCAAACAGGGGGAGAACATACAAACTCCATGCAGATGTTCACCCTGGTCGGATTAGAACCCAGAATGCCAGAACTGCTGCTCTATGCAAATTCTTCTTGACTGGGGTCAATCTTAACCCGTTAGTGCCCACCCATACGCCTTTTACGGCGGTCACTAAGGGGCCTTAGGCTGGGACGCCGCTTTTTTACAGCGGCCCAGACCTAGCACTGCACGGGTCCCCCGTTGCAATGGCACCCGCCGCATGTAAAGTGCTGACAGAGGGAGCGGACTCCCTCCGTCTCCCATCGGCACCCCGCAAATGTGATCGCGGGGTGCCGATGTGTGTGAAGGCTGGCTGGGGTCTAATGTAGGCCCCAGACCAGTCTTTAGTAAGAATCTCCCCCATATGTTTGGTATTGCCACATCCATAATGACCCAGACTACATAAATATCACGTAAATTATCCCCTATGGTGAAGACCGTAAAAAAATAATAAATACAAAAAAAAGAGACAGTTGCTAATTTATTCTTAGTTGCCACCGAAACTAACAAGTGATCAAAATGCGCCAATGTTACCAATGAAAAATACAAGTTGTCCCGCAAAAATCAAGCCCTCACCCAACTCATATATATATATATATATATATATATATATATACAGACGTGGACAAAATTGTTGGTACCCTTTGGTCAATGAAAGAAAAAGTCACAATGGTCACAGAAATAACTTTAATCTGACAAAAGTAATAATAAATTAAAATTCTATAAATGTTAACCAATGAAAGTCAGACATTGTTTTTCAACCATGCTTCAACAGAATTATGTAAAAAAATAAACTCATGAAACAGGCATGGACAAAAATGATGGTACCCCTAGAAAACACAGAACATAATGTGACCAAAGGGACATGTTAATTCAAGGTGTGTCCACTAATTAGCATCACAGGTGTCTACAACCTTGTAATCAGCCATTGGGCCTATATATATGGCTCCAGGTAATCACTGTGTTGTTTGGTGATATGGTGTGTACCACACTCGACATGGACCAGAGGAAGCAAAGGAAAGAGCTGTCTCAAGAGATCAGAAAGAAAATTATAGACAAGCATGTTAAAGGTAAAGGCTATAAGACCATCTCCAAGCAACTAGATGTTCCTGTGAGTACAGTTGCACATATTATTCATAAGTTTAAGATCCATGGGACTGTAGCCAACCTCCCTGGACGTGGCCGCAGGAGGAAAATTGATGACAAATCTAAGAGACGGATAATCCGAATGGTAACAAAAGAGCCTAGAAAGACTTCTAAAGAGATTCAAGGTGAACTTCATGCTCAAGGAACATCAGTGTCAGATCGCACCATCCGTCGTTGTTTGAGCCAAAGTGGACTACATGGGAGACGACCAAGGAGGACACCATTGTTGAAAACGAATCATAAAAAAGCAAGACTGGAATATGCCAAACTACATGTTGACAAGCCACAAAGCTTCTGGGAGAATGTCCTGTGGACAGATGAGACAAAAATCGAAGTTTTTGCCAAGGCACATCAGCTGTATGTTCACAGACGAAAAAATGAAGCATATCAAGAAAAGAACACTGTCCCTACTGTGAAACATGGAGGAGGCTCTGTTATGTTCTGGGGCTGCTTTGCTGCGTCTGGCACAGGGTGTCTTGAATCTGTGCAGGGTACAATGAAATCTCAAGACTATCAAGGAATTCTAGAGAGAAATGTACTAGCCAGTGTCAGAAAGCTTGGTCTCAGTCGCAGGTCATGGGTCTTGCAACAGGACAATGACCCAAAACACACCGCTAAAAACACCCAAGAATGGCTAAGAGGAAAAAATTGGACTATTCTAAAGTGGCCTTCTATGAGCCCTGACCTCAATCCTATTGAGCATCTTTGGAAGGAGCTGAAACATGCAGTCTGGAAAAGGCACCCTTCAAACCGGACACAACTGGAGCAGTTTGCTCATGAGGAGTGGGCCAAAATACCTGCTGAGAGGTGCAGATGTCTCATTGACAGTTACAGGAAGCGTTTGATTGCAGTGATTGCCTCAAAAGGTTGCGCAACAAAATATTAAGTTAGGGGTACCATCATTTTTGTCCATGCCTGTTTCATGAGTTTATTTTTTTACATAATTCTGTTGAAGCATGGTTGAAAAACAATGTCTGACTTTCATTGGTTAACATTTATAGAATTTTAATTTATTATTACTTTTGTCAG
This sequence comes from Bufo gargarizans, assembly GCF_014858855.1. Lineage (NCBI taxonomy): Eukaryota > Metazoa > Chordata > Amphibia > Anura > Bufonidae > Bufo > Bufo gargarizans. The sequence goes on from NC_058081.1 coordinate 168,938,555, forward strand.
ATTAAAGTTATTTCTGTGACCATTGTGACTTTTTCTTTCATTGACCAAAGGGTACCAACAATTTTGTCCACGTCTGTATGTATATATGTAATGGGTCTTGGGAAGCGGCAATGCAAAAACATTTTTTTTCTTTTAAAAGAAGGGGGTTTTATTGCAAAAAAAGTAGTGAAACAGAAAATACATGTATTTGGTATCACTGTAATCGTAGTGACCCAAAGAATAAAGATATTATTTTATACCGAAAAAACGCCAAAGTTCTTCTCACACATTTGGGCCCCTAAATTGCCAGGGCAGTATAACTACCCCACAAGTGACCCCATTTTGGAAAGAAGACACCCCAAGGTATTCCGTGAGGGGCATGGCGAGTTCCTAGAATTTTTAATTTTTTGTCGCAAGTTAGTGGAATATGAGACTTTGTAAGGAAAAAAAGAAAAAAAAAGAAAAATCATCATTTTCCGCTAAATTGTGACAAAAAATAAAAAATTCTAGGAACTCGCCGTGCCCCCCACGGAATACCTTGGGGTGTCTTCTTTCCAAAATGGGGTCACTTGTGGCGTAGTTATACTGCCCTGGCAATTTAGGGGCCCAAATGTGTAAGAAGTACCTTGCAATCAAAATGTGTAAAAAATGGCCTGCGAAATCCGAAAGGTGCCCCTTTGCCCACCTTGGCTGCAAAAAAGTGTCACACATGTGGTATCGCCGTACTCAGGAGAAGTTGGGCAATGTGTTTTGGGGGGTCATTTTACATATACCCATGCTGGGTGAGAGAAATATCTTGGCAAAAGACAACTTTTCCCATTTTTTTATACAAAGTTGGCATTTGACCAAGATATTTTTCTCACCCAGCATGGGTATATGTAAAATGACACCCCAAAACACATTCCCCAACTTCTCCTGAGTACGGCGATACCACATGTGTGACACTTTTTTGCAGCCTAGATGCGCAAAGGGGCCCAAATTCCTTTTAGGAGGGCATTTTTAGACATTTGGATCCCAGACTTCTTCTCATGCTTTAGGGCCCCTAAAAAGCCAGGGCAGTATAAATACCCCACATGTGACCCCACTTTGGAAAGAAGACACCCCAAGGTATTCAATGAGGGGCATGGCGAGTTCCTAGATTTTTTTTTTTTTTTGCATAAGTTAGCGGATATTGATTTTTTTTTGTTTTTTTTCTCACAAAGTCTCACTTTCCGCTAACTTAGGACAAAAATTTCAATCTTTCATGGACTCAATATGCCCCTCACGGAATACCTTGGGGTGTCTTCTTTCCGAAATGGGGTCACATGTGGGGTATTTATACTGCCCTGGCTTTTTAGGGGCCCTAAAGCGTGAGAAGAAGTCTGGAATATAAATGTCTAAAAATGTTTACGCATTTGGATTCCGTGAGGGGTATGGCGAGTTCATGTGAGATTTTATTTTTTGACACAAGTTAGTGGAATATGAGACTTTGTAAGAAAAAACAAAAACAAAAACAAACAAAAAATTTCCGCTAACTTGTGCCAAAAAAAATGTCTGAATGGAGCCTTACCAGGGGGGGAGTGATCAATGACAGGGGGGTGATCAATGACAGGGGGGTGATCACCCATATAGACTCCCTGATCACCCCCCTGTCATTGATCACCCCCCCTGTAAGGCTCCATTCAGACATCCGCATTATTTTTTACGGATCCATGGATACATGGATCGGATCCACAAAATGCATGCGGACGTCTGAATGGAGCCTTACAGGGGGGTTATCAATGACAGGGGGTGATCAGGGTAATCAGGTTGATCACCCCCCTGTCACTGATCACCCCCCCTGTAAGGTTCCATTCAGACATCCGCATGATTTTTTACGGATCCATGGATACATGGATCGGATCCACAAAACGCATGCGGACGTCTGAATGGAGCCTTACAGGGGGGTTATCAATGATCCGGCGTGTAATTCCGGCAAATGGAGTACACGCCAGATCCGGACAACGCAAGTGTGAAAGAGCCCTAAGGGGTTAAGGAGAACATGTTACCATACTGCCTGCCACACGCATCGAGTTTCTCGCATTGAACTAATCCGTCTGTCTGGTCTAAAGGGGCAAGGTTTTGTTTTTCTTAACCTCTTAACCACTTCACATCCGGGCCATTTACCCTCTTCCTAACAGAAACTAATTTTGCAAATCTGACGTGTCACTTTATGTGGTAATAACTTTGGAACGCTTTTACTTATCCAAGCCATTCAGAGATTGTTTTCTCGTGACACATTGTAATTTTATTTAAGACGTTAGAAGGCTTAGAATTTTAGAAGCAATTCAGAAAATTTCAAAAACCCACTTTTTAAGGGCCAGTTCAAGTCTGAAGTCACGTTGTGAGGCTTACATAGTGGAAACCCCCCATAAATTAGCCCATTGTAGAAACTACACCCCTCAAGTTACTCAAAGCCGATTTTACAAACTTTGTTAATCCTTCAGGTGTTCCGCAAGAATTAAAGGAAAATGGAGATGACATTTCTAAATTTCACTTTTTTGGCAGATTTTTCCATTTTAATCCATTTTTTTTATTTAACACATCGTGGGTTAACAACGAAACAAAACAATATTTATTAACCTGATTCTGTGGTTTACAGAAAGACTCCACATGTGGTCGTAAACGGATGTAAGGGCACACTCAGGGTGCAGAAGAAAAGGAGCGCCGTACAGCTTTTGGAAGGCAGATTTTGCTGAACTGGTTTTTAGATGTCATGTCCCTTTGAAGCCTCCCTGATGCACCCTTACAGTAAAAACGCCCAAAAAGTGACCCCATTTTGGAAACTAGGGGATAAGGTGCCAGTTTTATTGGTACTATTTTGGGGTACATATGATTTTTAATTGCTCTATATTACGTATTGATATCAAATATGTCTACTTTCTTTGTTTTAATTTTAGATAAAGCATTTTTGAAAAAAAATATATATGTTTTTGTGTCTCCATTTTCTGAACGCCCTTTTTTTTCTGCCGATAGTCTTATGCAGGGGTTTGTTTTTTTACAGAAATAGTCAAGGTATTGGTACCATTATTTGTACCATTTTTGGCTACATACGATTTTTAGATCATTATGGGGCATGGTCACCAAAAAATTGGTTGTTTTAGCACATTTTTATTTTATTTTATTTTTTTACAGCGTTTTTATAGAGAAGATCATTATGGACGTGGCAATACCAAATATGTATACTTTTTCTTATTTATTTAAGTTTTACACAATAATAGCATTTTTTGAAACAAATAAATAATGACGTTTCAGTGTCTCCATTGACTGAGATTCAGTTTTTTTTTTATTTTTTGACTGATTGTCTCATTTTTTGCTGGATGAAACAACGGTTTGTTTGCTACTATTTTGGGGCCCAGCACCCAGGCTGGGTCTCATGGGCAAACTATCAGGGTATTACACTGTGTAATAACACACTCATAGTCAATGTAGTACAAAGCAGATGTGTTGTACTGCATTGAAAGAGGGATCAGACCCTGAAATGTTGAAGACCCATAGTGGGCCGAAACGAAAATTAAATAAAAGTTTAGCAAAAAAATTTTGTTTCAAGTAAAAAAACAAAAACAACTGACCAGCTCTATAAAAATATCACATGATCCACCGTAAAATAAAAAAATATGGTAAATAAAAACAGCCAAAAAAGCCATATTTTGTCACCTTACATCACAAAACGTTCAACACCAAGACATCAAAAAGTTGTATGTGCCCTAATATAGTAACAAACAGTCACCTTACCCCGCAAAAAATGAGCACCCACATAAGACAATTGCCCAAAAAATATACAATATAGCCTTCAGAAAATGGAGACACAAAAACATGATTTTGTTTTTTCAAAAAGGCTTTTATTGTGTAAAAACTAAATATTTTATAAAGAAAAAACACAGACATATTAGGTATTGCTCTATAAATATAAATATATATATATAAAAACTAGGCCAAAAATTCGATTTTTTTTTTATCACCGTACATCACAAAAAGTGTAATACCAAGCAAAAAGTCATATGCACCCTTAAAAAAAAATACCATCAAACAATCACCTCATGCTGCAAAAAATGAGCCCCACAAAAGAAAAAAAAAATATATATATATGGCTTTCAGAAAACGGAGACACAAAAACATGATTTTCTTTAAAAAATAAATGCTTTAATTGTATAAAACCCAATATAAAAAAATTGATAAATTAAATAGTCACCTCCGTAACAGCCCGCTCTATAAAAATATCACATGATCTACCCCCTAAGGTAAAGCTGTAAAAAAAAAGTTAAATATAAATTGTGCCAAAACAACCATATTTTGGTCATCTTGCAAGAAAATTTATAATACTGACTGATCAAAAAATCATATGTATCCAAAAATGGTACCAACAAAAATGTCATCTCTTTCCGCAATAAAGAGCCCCTACACAGGAGGATTGGCAGAAAAAATAAAATAAAAATATGCCTTTTAGAAAATGGAGACACAAAAACAAGATTTTTTTTTCAAAAATGCTTTTTTGTGTAAAAGTGAAACAAAATAAAAATTAAAGTAGACATATTTGATATTGTCCCATCCATAGCAAGCTGCTCTATAAAAATAGCACGTGATTTAACCAGTCAGATGAATGCCGTAAAAAAAACAAAAAAACAACTGCCTCACAAAAAACTTAATATATCAAAAATCATATCTAGCCCAAAATAGTACCAATGAAACTGTAACCTTATCCCGTAATATCCAACATGGGGTAACTTTTTTGGCGTTACTACTCTAGGGGTGCCTGAGGGGTCTTTAAATGTCATATGGCAACTTAAAATTATCTAAGTGAAATCTGCCCTCCAAAATCCATATGGCGCTCCATTCTTTCTGCACCCTGCCAAGTGCCCATAAAGCAGTTTACAACCACATACTGGGTGTTTTTGTAAACTGCAGAATCAGGGTTAAAAAAGTTATCTTTGGCTGGTAACCCTTAATGTGTTACAGGAAAAAAATTATTAAAATGGAAAATCCACTGACGAGCAGACTATTGTCAAGATAGTCAGCCTCATCTGTCTGTCTGGCCTTTATTGTATGGCACAGCATCCACGCTATAGTACCTACTGCATGCAGCATCTGACAGAACTGGACATTTACCTCAAAGAGGCACTGCCCACACTAAAAACAAGTTCAGAAAAGTTGTAGGTCTGTACGAGTCCTTAGCGTCATAAATGGTACTACTGTCTGAGATGAAACAAAGATGTTGGAAAACAGATCTACTGAAACACAAAACATATTAGAAAGTTGCAGAACTTGTAATTTAATTAAAAGTCATTACATTCATCTACATGAAGTTTGGGAAACCTTTCAACATGTTGACAATTATTCCACTAAAGGTTTTATTATATATGCACAGGATAGGGTACTTTCACACTTGCGTTGTTTGATTCCGTTGCAAGGACTGCCTGCCTGATCAGGCAAACTGTATGCAAACGCATGTCATTTTTTCTGACTGATCAGGCATTTTTATGCAATACCAGATCTGTTTTTCCTGTGTCATCAGGCAAAATGGATCCAGTATTTTTTTTTCTTCACATTTTTAAAGGTCTGTGCATGCGCAGACCGGCATACCGGATCCGTCAATGCGGCAATTTGAATGCTGGATCCAGCACTAATACATTCCTATGGAAAAAAAAGCTGGATCCGGCATTCAGGCAAGTGTTCAGTTATTTTGGCCAGAGATAAAACCGCAGCATGCTGCGGTATTATCTCCGTCCTAAAAAGTCAAAAAAACTGAACTGAAGACATCCTGATGCATCCTGGACAGATTACTCTCCGTTCAGAATGCATTAGGATAAAACTGATCAGTTATTTTCTGGTATTGCGCCCCTAGGACGGAACTCTAGTGTGAAAGTACCCATAGTTGATCGGATTGCAGGTGGATCTGACTGCTGGAAGGCAACCAGTCCTGGAGTCCTCTCTCTGAATGGAGCAGTAGAAGGTCACTCTACTCATTGGGACTGACAGAGTCTTCATCAGCCCTCACTGGAGCGGTGGACCAACATGAACACAGCACTACCACTTCATTCGGAGAGGGGAATAGGGGAACCCTTCATTCTTGGGGTCATTCTGCAATTTGTCATTTATCACCTTCTACAAGGGTGCATAATGAGCCAAACCAGCATTCATAAGAAGACAAGATCCTGATCACTGGCCTGTGTAAATATGGCAGCGATCAATCAATGCTCATTTGTCAGCTGATCACATCAGCAATCCTAAAACTCATCGTTTGTCAGCAACACATCTTTCCATGTAAATGGGATGTGCTGCCAACAATACGCAAACATTAAGAAGACAAAATTAATCTATTCGCCCCACAGTATACATCCTTTAAACAAGCTCCAATAGACTTATAGTGATTGTTATGGCAGCAACCTGTGTAACAGTACCCTTACAAACAGTATTATAGCCTAGTGCAGAAGTTACAATTCTGCTGCTTCCTACTGGAAACGGTCAACAAGCTTGTTGTCAGATACATTCAACAGTTCAGGCAAGCCAATAGGAAAACAGGAAAGTTAGGGATATTCACACGTCGCAGATCTGTTGCTGAAATTACCACAAAACTGATTTGAGTGCTTTAGGGTGCAAACACACGGGGGAGAATGTATCAAGATTGTACATTGAAAATTTTGGTGCAAGTGCCATTTTGAACCAAAATTTAAGGCTTTTTAGTTTTTTTACAGAACATTTGCAGTTTTTTTTTTAAACGTGATTTGAATGCGGGCACGGTTTAGTTGTTTCATGCCAGATATTATCAGCGAGAGTTTTTTTTTTTTTTTTTAAAGAGCTGTGAAACCTCTCCAGGTGGGTTGGAGCATTTCTACGAAAAAGTGTTCAGCTTTCATATGTGCAGAATTTATCAAGATTAACCCTTTCAGTTCTGGCTTTTTTTATTTTTCACTCTCTGCCTTCCCAGAGCCATAACTTTTTTTTTTCCCATTCACAGATATATCAGCGCTTGTTTTTTGCGGGACAAATTGTACTTCTAATCGCACCTATTTAGATTGCATACAATGTAGTGGGAAGTTGTAAAAAAAATAAAATAATTATCTAAATTGGGTGTAATTGGAAAAAAAACTTAATTCCACCATAGTTTCATAGGTTTCGTTTTTACAGAGTTCCCTATGCTGTAAAACTGAGTATCAATTATCCAGGTCAGTACAATTACGACGATTCCATATTTATATAGTTTTTCCTGTGTATTAATAATTTAACTACCATTCTATTTTTTGTGTAATGTATAGTGGCAGTAATGCTGAGCATTTTTGTAATATACTTTAATTACTGAAATCGTACATTTCTATTATAAAATGGCTGTAAAGTGGCTCACTTTGAGCCTTAGCAACGCTCCTCTGTCTTCTGTTTACAAGTCTCCACTGTTAGGTAAACAAAAGACAAAGGTTCAAAATGGCCACTTTACAGCTATTTTCTAGTAGAAATATATGATTTCAGTAATTAAAGTATATTACCAAAAATGGTCAGTATCACTGCCCCTATATATTACGAAACTAAAAGTAGAATGGCGGTTACACTTTAAAAATGACATAAAAACTTTGAATTTGTTTTTCTCTGCATTGCCACATCCTCATAACTATTTTATATTTATGTCTACAGAGCGCTGTGTGGGCTCTTTTTTTGCTGAGCGATCTGCAGTTTTCAGTGATACCATTTTTGGTCTGTGTACACCTTTTTAACCACCTCCGGACCGCCTAACGCAGATGTGCGGTCCGGAGGTGGCAGCGCTGCGCAGAGTCACGCATATACGCGTCATCTCGAGAGACGCGAGATGACGCGAATATGCGCCCGCGCATGCGCAGTTCGCGCCGGCATTTTGTACAGGAGTATTTCGTCAGCAACCTGCCAGCCGTGATCATTGGCTGGCAGGTTGCTGATTTTTAAAAAATCCAATCAGAAGCCAGATAACAGATCATATTTGTAAATATGATCTGATATATGGCTGCCTGCTCCTCTGCTGGTTCTTTTCGTCGGTTGGATCCAGCAAAGGAGCAGGCTTCACAGTGAGTACACCAAACACTACACTTTAGCCCCAGATCACCCCCCTGAACCCCAATTAACCCTTTGATCACCCCTGCCAATCACAAGTGAAAAGAAAAAAGTGATCAGTGCAAACTGTCACTTTTTTTTTTCCACTGGTATTGACAGTTAGGTTTCAGTATAGTTTAGGCCCCTTGGTTAGGTAGTTTAGGGATCGGTTAGCGCCCAGCCCACCACACCGCAGTCCGTTATTCGCTGATTAGCGTATCGCTAATCAGCATTTGTACTTTTATAGTATCTGGAAGTGATCAAACTGATCACGGTCAGATCTATAATTGTACTAGTGTCACTTTAGTTCGCCCTCCACCCAAAACGCAGTGTTTGACCGATCAGGCCTGATCGCTAGCCCACACGTGCGTTCGCCCACACCCGCCCCACCGCAGTGACAAAAAAATATTTTTTTTTGATCGCTGCACATTCACTTTACAAGCACTGCAGCGATAAAAAAAATCAGTTTTGATATTTTTTATCAACCGCAGCGGCCTCCGGTACTTCGCTAGCCTCCCCTTTGTAAGACAGGCTTGCTTTTTTTTCTTGGGTAGTCTCAGGGAATACCCCTAAATTTAGTTGCCCACATGTCTAACAGGGGGTATTCCTCTGAAGAGGCCTACAGGCTTCTGACCCAGTCGGATGAGGAGTGGGAACCCTCATCTGATGAATCCAGCGGGTCAGAATACGAACCTGTAGAAAGCAGTGGCTCTCTGACCCAAAGTTCGGACGAGGAGGCTGAGGTCCCTGATACCACCAGGCGTACCCGGCCCCGTGTCGCTAGACCACAGGTTGCGCAGGATCCGCTTCAAGAGCAGCAGAGTGGGGCTGGTGCTGTCGGATTACGTGGTGAGGCATACACCAGCAGCGCATCCCTTCCTGGACCTAGTACCAGCACTGCCGTACAACCTGGTGAAGTAGCGAGCACCAGAAGGGCAGTTGAAGCTGGTACGGTGGCACGTGCAGTAGTGACCCCGTCGCAGCGACCGCAAAGACGTGCCCGTAGAGCCCCTAGAATCCCAGAGGTGCTGGCAAACCCTGATTGGCAGTCCCCAACTTCAGCCGCACCTGTAGTTTTCCCTTTCACCGCCCAGTCTGGAGTTCGGGTTGAGACAGCTCAGATCGGTTCGGCCCTGGGATTTTTTGAGCTGTTCTTGACTGCGGAGCTCTTAGACTTAGTTGTGGCAGAAACAAATCGGTATGCCACACAATTTATAACCGCTAACCCGGGAAGCTATTATGCCCAGCCTTTCCGGTGGAAACCAGTACAAGTTTCTGAAATTAAAACTTTTCTGGGCCTCCTCCTCAACATGGGCCTGACAAAAAAGCATGAATTGCGGTCATATTGGTCCACAAACCCGATTCATCACATGCCCATGTTCTCTGCTGCTATGTCCAGGACACGATTTGAGGTCATCCTGCGTTTCCTGCACTTTAGTGATAACAGCACCTCCCGTCCCAGAGGCCACCCTGCTTTTGACCGGCTCCACAAAATTCAGCCCCTCATAGACCATTTCAACCTGAAATTTGCAGATTTGTATACCCCAGAGCAAAACATCTGCATAGACGAGTCCCTGATACATTTTACCGGGCGCCTTGGCTTCAAACAATACATCCCAAGCAAGCGCGCCCGGTATGGGGTCAAATTGTATAAGCTCTGTGAAATTGCCACAGGCTATACCCACAAATTTCGTGTCTATGAGGGAAAAGATCAGACCCTGGAGCCGGTCGGTTGCCCTGACTACCTGGGGAGCAGTGGGAAGACAGTTTGGGACTTGGTGTCACCCTTATTTGGCAAGGGGTACCATCTTTATGTGGACAATTTACATGCTCTCCTCCATTCACGCAGACACGACAATACAAATTGAGCGAGCAACCCGTGTCATTGAAAAGCCCCTCTCAGTCCACGACTATAACCTCCACATGGGAGGGGTGGACTTCAATGACCAGATGTTGTCTCCGTATTTAGTTTCCCGCAGAACCAGGTGCTGGTATAAGAAGGTGTCTGTATATTTAATTCAATTGGCTCTGTACAATAGTTTTGTTCTCTACAGTAAGGCTGGGAGAACTGGATCCTTCCTCAAATTTCAGGAAGAGATCTTCGAGAACCTCCTGTACCCAGGAGGTTCCGTGGCCCCATCCACCAGTGTAGTTAGCCGTCTACACGAGTGACATTTCCCCAATGTCGTTCCTGGTACCTCAACCCAACCGTCACCCCGAAAAAGATGTTGTGTCTGTAGCAGGAGTGGAATAAGGCGTGACACTCGCTATTTCTGTCCTGACTGTCCTGACCACCCTGCCCTATGCTTTGGAGAGTGTTTCTGGAAGTACCACTCACAGGTACACTATTAGCATAGGGATCATCTCACCAGGACAGGCACACAGGGCTATTAGGGCCCATTCACTCACACAGCTGCTGCAAACGTCTCCTTTCACCTGGGACAAAGTGCATAACACACTTCGCCACATCTTTGGGCGATTTGCGCTTTGCACATTGACCCATGGGGAAGGAGAGGTTTGTTCTATAAAGGTAAAAAAAACAAAAAAAACACCAGTAAGCAAAAAAGTTAATGTTCAGTTAAAAAAGTTAAAGTTTATATGTTCTGTTGCAAAGTTAATAAAATTATTGCGTTGCGGCCTGGTTTTTTGCTTTTTTTGTTTTTTTACCTTCCAGGTGGACCAACCGATCGATTAGCTGCAGCACTGATGTGCATTTTGACAGAAGCATTGCGCTGCTGTCAGATTACACGCAAGTCAGTGTATGTGGCGCTGCAAGACGAGATTTCTACTCTGCAGTAACAGATACGTTTGCCGATGCATACGAGCTGAGGAGGAGGCGGCGTTCCTATGCTTTGGCAAACACTTTGTATATAAAAAAAATAAAAAAATCCCGGCAATGATTTATTCATCCACATCGATTGATGTGAATGGAGAAATCTGGTTTGCCAGGGCATACGAGCTAAGTGGGTATGGATGTAGGGCGGAGCTCCTATGTCCTGGCAGACGCCTTTCCCCTCCATTTTTTTTTTTTGGCAGAGATTTTTTCATCCACATTGATCAATGCGAATGAAGAAATCTGAGCCGTTCATTTTTTTCTTTCAGCCCAGAGGCTGAACGGAAAAAAAAATCTCATTACCTGTATGCTCAATATAAGGAGAATAGCAGAAACTCCTAATGCTGGCCATACATGTAATGATTGCGGAGACCCTCAAATGCCAGGGCAGTACAAACACCCCACAACTGACCCCATTTTGGAAAGAAGACACCCCAAGGTATTTGCTGAGGGGCATATTGAGTCCATGAAAGATTTACATTTTTGTCCTAAGTTAGCGGAAAGTGAGACTTTGTGAGAAAAAATAAAATAAAAATCAATTTCCGCTAACTTATGCGAAAAAAAAAATATTCTATGAACTTGCCAGGCCCCTCATTGGATACCTTGGGGTGTCTTCTTTCCAAAGTGGGGTCACATGTGGGGTATTTATACTGCCCTGGCTTTTTAGGGGCCCTAAAGCGTGAGAAGAAGTCTGGGATCCAAATGTCTAAAAATGCCCTCCTAAAAGGAATTTGGGCACTTTTGCAGCCTAGATGCGCAAAAGTGTCACACATCTGGTATCGCCGTACTCAGGAGAAGCTGGGGAATGTGTTTTGGGGTGTCATTTTACATATACCCATGCTGGGTGAGATAAATATCTTGATCAAATGCCAACTTTGTATAAAAAAATTGGAAAAGTTGTCTTTTGCCAGGATATTTCTCTCACCCAGCATGGGTATATGTAAAATGACACCCCAAAACACATTCCCCAACTTCTCCTGAGTACGGCGATACCAGATGTGTGACACTTTTTTGATGCCAAGGTGGGCAAAGGGGCACATATTCCAAAGTGCACCTTTCGGATTTCGCAGGCCATTTTTTTACACATTTTGATTGCAAAGTACTTCTCACACATTTGGGCCCCTAAATTGCCAGGGCAGTATAACTACGCCACAAGTGACCCCATTTTGGAAAGAAGACACCCCAAGGTATTCCCTGAGGGGCATAGCGAGTTCCTAGAATTTTTAAATTTTTGTCGCAAGTTAGTGGAATATGAGACTTTGTAAGGAAAAAAGAGAGAAAAAAAAAATCATCATTTTCCGCTAACTTGTGACAAAAAAAAAAAATTCTAGGAACTCGCTGTGCCCCTCACGACATACCTTGGGGTGTCTTCTTTCCAAAATGGGGTCATTTGTGGGGTTTTTCTACTGTCTGGGCATTGTAGAACCTCAGGAATCATGACAGGTGCTCAGAAAGTCAGAGCTGCTTCAAAAAGCGGAAATTCACATTTTTGTACCATAGTGTGTAAACGCTATAACTTTTACCCAAACCATTTTTTTTTTGCCCAAATTTTTTTTTTATCAAAGACATGTAGAACAATAAATTTGGCGAAAAATTTATTTATGGATGTCGGTTTTTTTGCAAAATTTTACAGCTGAAAGTGAAAAATGTCATTTTTTTTGCAAAAAAATCATTACATTTTGATTAATAACAAAAAAAGTAAAAATGTCAGCAGCAATGAAATTACACCAAATGAAAGCTCCATTAGTGAGAAGAAAAGGAGGTAAAATTCATTTGGGTGGTAAGTTGCATGACCGAACGATAAACGGTGAAAGGAGTGTAGTGCCGAAGTGTAAAAAGTGCTCTGGTCATGAAGGGGGTTTCAGCTAGCGGGGCTGAAGTGGTTAATCACATTTTATTAAATTTCTTGGGGGAAGTGAAGCGACGAAAAATAAATTGCAAATCACAACTGACCACTGCAACAGAGGGGTTAAATATCTGACTGATGAACATATAGCCGCTTCCTTCTTCGGTCCTACTGGTCATGTGACCACTGGGGGTCAAGAGTCGGTGGAGCTAGCTGGACCTTATTAGACCCAGATCAGTTATGCAGAGAAGATATACTGTCCTGTACAACTTTCTGGGGGCTGTAATCCCCAGCTACAGGATAAATCAGCAATGTTAATAACAATTATTTTAAAAAACACAACAACGTTAAATGCCCTGAAAGGTCTTGTATGACCGCTTCAGGGCACAAAATGTAAAAAATTAAATAAAAAACAAAAAATATATAAAGTGTAAAGAAAACAAAAAAGCCATCACATGCTGCTTCGAGCCCCGTCCCCAACAGCCATAACCCATACATCCCATATTTGTTACGGAAAGGTAGCATCATTTTTTTTTTTTTTTTTTTTTAAAACCCCCCCAAAAAAATTGATATAAAAATAAAGCCTCATGTGTCACTGAAAGAAAAGAGGAAAAATTGTTTACATAACCGAATAGAATAAAATGTCCCTAGTCAGGAATGGGGTTAAATGGCCCGGTCTTTAAGTGGTTAAATGTAGAAATAACACTAGCGGTCTCAAATTCAGTGTCAACTGTCTGTGCCCCGCATACCAATATGTACACAGCGGCAAAACAGTTACTGAAACTGTAACATATGCTAGATAAGTCTACTAATTGGAGAGGCTTACTGGTAAACCAAACTAGGATGCCTGCTATAAAATGTAGATTGTAATGCAGTCATAGCCATAAACACTCAGTGAAACGCCTGCCTGGCAGCACATCCAGTCTACATCTCTTACTGTAAGTTAACCGCTTCCCCACATGATGAGCTGGCTGCGTGCAAGAACAATGCAAAGCACTTGGCAACGTTGGCGTCCGTCGGCTAACAACCGGTTAATAATTTTCAGATTTACAAAGCCAGATACCCTGCCGTATTCTCAGTAGCAGAGCTTCAAACCCAACTGTTCTGGCAGGCTTGCTTTGTACTTGAACGGAGCACACATATCAACTTTAATGGTCTCATATAAATGAAGAAAAGCAAGCTAGCTTGTGATCAACAGATTAGGGTTACAGAGAACAGAACGTCAACAGCTGGGAGGAGAACAGCACATACCGGTAACTGGTAGAGAGGAATATCCACTTGACCAAGAAAGTCATCTCTGGTCTACAAATGAAAAAGAGCAGCTGTTAGAAAATGAAGAAATAACATTACATTCAGTGGCAGAGCGCAACTGGATCAACATCATTTTACACGATTATTAATATTCTGCACTCACATAAATTAGTTACAACTTAGACATTTATGAATATCCAGGCGGCCAACTCCGTTCTACACACCTTTAGGCTGAGTTCACACGAGCGTGACAGATTAGGTCCGGATGCGTTCAGGATGCGTTCAGTTAAACTCGCACCATTTTGCAAGCAAGTTCAGTCAGTTTTGGCTGCAATTGCGTTTAGTTGTTCAGTTTTTTTCCGTGCGGGTGCAATGCGTTTTGATGCTTTTTTCACGCGCGTGATAAAAAACTGAAGGTTTACAAACAACATCTCCTAGCAACCATCAGTGAAAAGCGCATTGCATCCGCACTTGCTTGCAGATGCAATGCGTTATTAACGCAGCCCCATTCACTTCTATGGAGCCAGGGCTGCGTGAAAAACGCAGAATATAGAACATGCTGCGATTTTAAAGCATTGCAGAAGTGATGCATGAAAAAAAATGCTCATGTGCACAGCCCCATTGAAATGAATGGGTCAGGATTCAGTGCAGGTGCAATGCGTTCACCTACTGCATTGCACCCGCGCGGAAATCTCGCCCGTGTGAACTCAGCCTTAAACTCCCAATAAGTTTCATTTTTTTTAAAGGGAAAATGTCAAGTCTTTTGCACCTAACCAGTCACCAAGCCTTTATTACATGACCTGATACTGTTTTTAAGCATGCAAAATGTAATCTAGTGAAAAAAATATAAAATAAACCTTAGCAATAAAAAAAAAAAACCCTAATAAGCTAACAGCATGCAACAGTAATGCCATTTGATTGCTTCCTCCCATATAAGGGCCCAATCGTTTCCAACTAGGGCCAGTAATAACTCCCCACGTGTGAGGCCTCCTACACACAAACGTGTGCGCCGTATTGCGGACCACTTTTGCGGACTACTTTTGCGGATCCGCAATACACTGTGCCGTTCCGTGGGCATTCCGCATCACGGATGCGGACCCATTCACTTCAATGGGTCTGCAAATCCGGAGATTCGAAATGGTGCGGAACAGAAGCACGGAACAGAACCCTACGGAAGCACTATGGAGTGCTTCCGTGGGGTTTTGTCCTGTACTTCCGTCCCGGACTATGCTCGTGCATTGCGGCCCGCAGCACGACCACGGGGCGCACGCGTTCGTGTGCAAGAGGTCTAAGGCTACGTATGCCATGAGTTTTTTTTTTTTTTTTTTTTGCGGATCTATTGAAATGAATGGGTACACATCCTATCCGCGAAAAAACTAACGGACATAGAAACAAAACAACATTCGTGTGCATGTAGCCTAAAACTAAGTCAGGCCACATGCACACGACCGTATGTATTCTGTGATCTGCAAACTGCGGATCCACAAAATACAGATACAGTCCATATAGCATCCGCATTTTTTGCAGACCTATTGTGGGTCCGTAGTCCACATTTTGTAGCCAAGTAAAGGACATGTTCCATCTTTTTGCAGAGCGGAGAAACTGATCAGGATGCAGAATGCCAAAAGGCGAAATCTGGTCTGGACATCAATGCATGAATGACTCTTGGACATGTTCTGACTACGGCTTCTGATTTTCTGGAGCATGTAATAGGTTAAAAATCAGAATAGACGTGCCAGGAAAAAACTGCAAAACTGAATTTTGTGTCACAGCATTATAATGAAAAGTGTAAAAATCAGCAAAATGAATAAACCAACTATCTTCTAAGCAACCGCAACACTCCATGGCTTTTATCTGGCAATCAACTAATCTGGTTATAAAAATAGATACACACAAGGGAAGCAGTGGTCTCCTGAAGTATATGAAATGTGGTGGGCGGCGCAAAGCCCCTCCCGTTAAGCTGCACCCCATTTCGACAGCATTTTGGAAAAGTGCCAATAAGCAAATTATGCTGCACATATGGTGTGTGCCAGAATTTGGGACTTTACACCATATTAACGGCAGAACGTGTTTCATAAATGTCCCTCAGTGATAGAGTCATAGTTGGATTGGTTGAAAAAAAGACACGGGTCCATCAGGTTCAACATTTCTAAGATCGATTATTAGACAATTATAACCCCCAGTACCACTTACTATTAGATAAGTATCTAGCCCTTTCTTAAATCCTGACATAGTACCTGCCATTACTACCTCTTGGGAAGGGTAGGTCATAGTTTAACTACTCTGACTGTAAAGAATCCTTTCATGTATTATTGTCTAAATCACCTTTCCTCCACATGCAAAGAATGAGCCCTGATTCTTTGTAAAGTCCTGTGCCAGTTCTCCGTAGTGATACATGCTATCACATATATACATGATCAGCTCTAAAGCGCTGAACTATTCCAGCTATCATTTTTCAGAAGGCCTTTTTTGAACACAAGCTGCAACCCCTTTTCCTTTCCACCATTTGCGATGAATCTCCCGCACTGGGGCAGATTTACTACCATTGTTATGCCAGAATTCCAATGTCAGCTGCGACATGATTTTAGACGCAAGTCAATTTAGAAAAATTATTGAATTGTGCCAAAATGAACAAATGTTCTTTGAAAAGTATCTGGTAAAGGGGTACAAATTCACCAAAACAGTGGTCTAAAGTATACCCCATAAAAAGTAGTATAAAGAAGGGAAAAAAATATATCAATTATTCACACAGCGTGCACATCTTCTGACCATCTGGTCTAAGTTTATGTTGTCTAATAGACAGAATAAGTAATTCTGCCTCATTGTGTTCAGTATAAACATCATGGGGGTTTATTAATACTGACTAAGGCCTCATGCACACGACCGTTTTGGTCGCAATCCGAGCCGCAGTTTTGGTGGCTCGGGTGCGGACCCATTCATTTCAATGGGGCTGCATACGTTGCTCCGTTCCTTGGCCCCGCAAAAAATACATAACATATCCTATTCTTGTCCGTTTTGTGGACAAGAATAGGCATTACTACAATGGGCCACCCGTTCCGCAAATTGAGGAAGGCATACGGGAGGCTTCAGTTTTTTGCAGATCCGCGGTTTGCGGACTTAAAAAAACTGAACCGTCGTGTGCATGAGGCTTTAAGGAGAGTTTTCAGGCAGATGATTTGTAAAAAACAAACAAACTGAAAATAAAATAAACTTACAATAACAAAGAAGCTTTAGGCGTCGTTCACATCTCAGTTTGGACACAGGAGCCTGTCAGATCCTGTACTTTACAGCCGGATCCCCACCGAAACGGAGATGTGAATGCAGCTTTACTCATCCCACCATCAGAGCCTGCTGCTCCAGTCCTCTCTTCTCTCCACCTTCCTGTCCCAACTGGACTCATTGGAAACGCCAGTAAAGGTCCACTCAGCTAGTCACTGGCTGAAGCTAGTCACCATTAAGCGGACCTTTTCTGGCACTTCTGTCAAGCAGAGCCTGGACATAGTAGCTGCAGAGGTGAGGATCTATGGATTTCTTTGTGATCTTATAGCCTTTCCAGCCTGCCTGAAAAATGTAGACAGCTTAAAACTAGACTAGGCAGATGACGCTCCAAAGGTTATTAGAACAGCACACACGGAGGACGTTTCTGCCACTATTGTAGCATAAAAAAGTCCCAAATTATAGCGCACACCATATTTGCACCATAATTTGAAACTTTTTGAGGTTCGACACTTTTCTTAAGTGGTGGGAAAACAGGGTGGAGCTTTGCACAGCTCGATGGATTTAAGGTACTTTCACACTAGCGTTATTCTTTTCCAGCACCGAATTCCGTCCTAGGGGCTCAATACCGGAAAGGAACTGATCAGGCATATCCCCATGCATTCTGAATGGAGAGTAATCAGTTCAGGATGCATCAGGATGTCTTCAGTTCAGTCATTTTGACTTTTCAGGACGGAAATCATACCGCAGCATGCTACGGTTTTATCTCCGTCCAAAATTCTGGAACACTTGCCGGAATGCCGGATCCGGCCCCGAGTGTTCTGGCAAAACTGATCCGTTTTTGCGGTCCGCGCATGCTCAGAAAACAAAAAATTTGAAAAAATTAAATAAAAATGCCGGATCCGTTTTTCTGGATGACACCGGAGAGACGGATCCGCCATTTCAATGCATTTGTCAGACGGATCAGGATTCTGATCTGTCTGACAAATGCCATTAGTTTGCACACGTTTTGACGGAATCCTCTGTCACAAGTGTGAAAGTACCCTTACCATAACTTATACCTGAAACTAGCGTTATAGCTGAAGTCTACGCCAGCCCCTAGTTGGCGTAGATTTCAGTTTTTGGTACACAGACTGCCAGACTTGCGACTAATTTGTCAACAGGCAAAAGATAGAACATAGACATTTTTTACACAGAAAAAAAAAAAAAGACAATCAGATTCGCAAAGTGCGGAACGCACACCATCGGTATCTGTGTTAAGCAGATCCGCAATTTGCTGTGAGGCCTCATTCACACAAACTTAAGCAAACCGTGCCCCTGCTGTGGAACAAAAACTGTGGTCCGCAATGCACAGGCACCAGCCGTGTGAATCCTATATTGCAGCCATGGATTTGAATGGGTCCGCGATCTGCAATATACGGAAAAGATAGGACACATGTCCTATCTTTTGCTGTGCGGAGACACGGACCTAAAAGGCCACAGAATCACTTCCTAGTGCTTCCGATCCATGCCTTCGCTCCGACAACTTGTGCCTGTCCACAGTACGGGCACGGGCGGCTTATGGTAGTGTGAATGTAGTAAATTGTGGCGCATGCCATTAATAAAT
The DNA here is from genome assembly GCF_014858855.1 of Bufo gargarizans. Lineage (NCBI taxonomy): Eukaryota > Metazoa > Chordata > Amphibia > Anura > Bufonidae > Bufo > Bufo gargarizans. Next base: position 168,957,356 of record NC_058081.1, read on the forward strand.
CTGGTGCATTTTAGGTCTCCTCCTAGCTAGTTGTCAAAACTGTCTCAAGTCTCAACTGTACACGTTTTACATGTGGACTCCTTAGAGCATCTGCAGGGGATTTCACTCTACGCATTGCATTGAGGTCAATATCCATGCAGATTTAACTCAGATTTTGAAGCATGGGAATGAGATTTGCTGCTACTGTAAATGGAACGGACTTACCACCAACAATTCTGTGGCATATCCATCCTGTGTGGACACTGTACACTAATAGACATACTACTCATTATTTAAAGAACTGTATGGGTCCAGCCAAATACCTCATTCATAGAACACTTCCTCTACTGTATATAAACTGTACAGAACAGGCTTTTCTGTGCCTGGTCCGTGTTCCTCTGGGTGTAGCCTGACTTCGTGGTGTTGTGGAGTGTCACACAAAGGTTAGAGTGTTAGGAAGGAGCATTAAAGCTGGAGCCGAATCTCACTGAGGTCTAGGGCTCCTCAGAACAAGTTCCCTCCAGTCTTGTAATAACTGCTGAGCTAGTGTTTTAGAAGTGGTTGAGGGAGCAGATGCATTCCTGCCCAGGAAGCCCATCATAGATATTCAATGGACTCATTTACTCATCTGAGTACAGAAACTGTTCACCTTTTAAAGAGTTACCAAAAGGCAGAGGTGCTAGAGGTAAAGATGTATAAAAAAAAAAAAAAAAAATATGTCAGAGGGTGGTGGGGGCTAACTACAGCAGATCTGCTTGGGCTCCATTCACACATCCGCAATTCCGTTCCGCATTTTGCGGAACGGAATCGCGGACCCATTCATTTCTATGGGGCCACACAACTTCCGGGTCCGCAATTCCGATCCTGAAAAAAATAGAACATGTCCTATTCTTGTCCGCAAAATAGGCATATTCTCTTAGTGCCGGCAATGTGCGGTCCGCAAAATGCGGAACGCACATTGCCGCTGTCAGTGTTCCGCAAAACACACACTGATGTTTGAATGGACCCTTAAATGAGAAGGTCCACATAGTCAACTATAGAAGAGGACAAAGCATGATTTTAATTAAAATTACAATGTGCAAATGTAAATATAAGGCCTCATGCACACAACAGTATGTTTGGTCTGCATTTTTTGCAGATCAGATGTGGAACCATTCATTTTAATGGGGCTGCAAAAAATGTGCTGTCCGCATTCGTATTTTCGTTCCGTGGCCCTGCAAAAAAGATATAACAAGTCCTAGTGTTCTCCGTAGGAGTTGAAAAGAAATGTCAGCAAGCACAATTTGTGGACTGCAAAACGGATATGTCCGTGTGCATGAACCTAAGGCCTTATGCACACGGCCGTTATGCGTTTTGCGGTCCGCAAAACACGGCTGGCGTCCGCAATTTGCAGAACGGCACGGACAGCCTTTAATATAACTGCCTATTCTTGTCCGCAAAGCACGGCCAAGAATAGGACAGGTTATATTTTTTTGCTGACCACAGAACGGAGCAACGGATGCGCATCTCTTGCGGCCCCATTGAAGTGAATGGCTCCGCATCCGAGCCGCCAAAACGGCGGCTCGGATGCGGACCAAAACAACAGCCGTGTGCATGAGGCCTAAAGTATATAAATCACTGATGCAACTATGAGTGGGCTATAGAAGATGTGGATTTGCAATTAAAAAAGTATTAAAAATAAAAGGCTCAGCACAAAGATTTTAGGAGGAATTTATGATGAGGGGAATTACTGGTCAGTTTTTCTTTGCATTGATATTAACACTTTTATCTGAAGTTTTTGTATGCCAACCCCTAGTGGAGTTAGAATGGGCATATTTGTGTATTTTAGCTCCACTTAGTTGATAAATCTGGAGAGAAAATAATAATGCTATTAATCTTTATTTATATAGCGCCACCATATTCCGCAGCGCTGAAATAATTTACATAGCCAACCAAATCCTCTAGAATACACACTTTTTACAACTAGAGCGAAGAGGTGTAATAATGTCCCCAAATGTTTGTGAAAATAAGCCCAAAAGAGTTATAAAGCCCCTATTTTGTGAATTTTGGAAACCAGAATTCTGGACTGGAGGACGTAGATTTCCGCTTTATGTTTTATACCCATTGTTTCTAGTCGTGTCAACTTCTAGAACATCCAAATGAAATTTGCTTTGTTAGGTAAGCACTTATGGTACACACAATCATGTAAGGACATTTGCCACCGAGTACCATTTTCAGCGGGCTATCTGAGTGGTAGATAGGCAAGGGCAATTCTGATGCAGTTATTCCTAAAGTACAGCGTTTGGAGCGCTTTGCAGCGCAATAGGTACTGTAATCGGGGCAGCAACTGGAAAAGAATTGTGGGTAGAAACAGGATGGGGAGTTTGTGTATAATTTACATATATTGGGGGGCTGCTGGAAAAGTGAGGAGCCAATGTGGACAGCAAACTTTGTAGACAAGTCATGGCTGGAAGAAGTAGTCATGATGAAAAAGATGGAAAATTTGAAGCAATTCAATCAAAGAAGAAGTCACCTGCGAGTCATTTGAATAATTGTACTATATTCACTTATATAATCTGCAGAGTGTCTGTTTAAAAGTGGTTTCTTACCATTATATGGAGGGTGGTAATATTGGTCTTTCTACAGTGTTTTTATTTTGTAACAGTACAGTAATATTAGAGAGGCACAATCTAGTGGTACTGGAAGTGGCAATGCTGTGATGGGCCTTTCATAGTGGTATCATTGGTGATATTAGGGTTAGTGGTAATATATGGTCCCGGTATAGTGGTATTATGTACATATATATCATTTGTGTGTGTGATCAGTGAGAGATCAGTGCACCCCTCCTGGAGGCAATAGAGATCAGTGCACCCCTCCTGGAGGCAATAGAGATAAGTGCACCCCTCCTGGAGGCAATAGAGATCAGTGCACCCCTCCTGGAGGCAATAGAGATCAGTGCACCCCTCCTGGAGGCAATAGAGATCAGTGCACCCCTCCTGGAGGCAATAGAGATCAGTGCACCCCTCCTGGAGGCAATAGAGATCAGTGCACCCCTCCTGGAGGCAATAGAGATCAGTGCACCACTCCTGGAGGCAATAGAGATCAGTGCACCACTCCTGGAGGCAATAGAGATCAGCGCACCACTCCTGGAGGCAATAGAGATCAGCGCACCACTCCTGGAGGCAATAGAGATCAGCGCACCACTCCTGGAGGCAATAGAGATCAGCGCACCACTCCTGGAGGCAATAGAGATCAGCGCACCACTCCTGGAGGCAATAGAGATCAGCGCACCACTCCTGGAGGCAATAGAGATCAGCGCACCACTCCTGGAGGCAATAGAGATCAGCGCACCACTCCTGGAGGCAATAGAGATCAGCGCACCACTCCTGGAGGCAATAGAGATCAGCGCACCACTCCTGGAGGCAATAGAGATCAGCGCACCACTCCTGGAGGCAATAGAGATCAGCGCACCACTCCTGGAGGCAATAGAGATCAGCGCACCACTCCTGGAGGCAATAGAGATCAGCGCACCACTCCTGGAGGCAATAGAGATCAGCGCACCACTCCTGGAGGCAATAGAGATCAGCGCACCACTGCTGGAGGCAATAGAGATCAGCGCACCACTCCTGGAGGCAATAGAGATCAGCGCACCACTCCTGGAGGCAATAGAGATCAGCGCACCACTGCTGGAGGCAATAGAGATCAGTGCACCACTACTGGAGGCAATAGAGATCAGTGCACCACTCCTGGAGGCAATAGAGGTCAGTGCACCACTCCTGGAGGCAATAGAGATCAGTGCACCACTCCTGGAGGCAATAGAGGTCAGTGCACCACTACTGGAGGCAATAGAGGTCAGTGCACCACTACTGGAGGCAATAGAGGTCAGTGCACTACTACTGGAGGCAATAGAGGTCAGTGCACCACTCCTGGAGGCAATAGAGATCAGCGCACCACTCCTGGAGGCAATAGAGATCAGCGCACCACTCCTGGAGGCAATAGACATTAGTGATGCAGATCTCCTCACCACATTCTGAAAAACTGAATGTGACTGTGTTGTTGGCACAATATTTCAGCATTTGGAGCCCCACTTAACTTTGCAGCCACAAGCCACGTAAATTGGACTTTCAAATGATGCGCTGATTGCAGTTGTCCTAAGGGAAATGAATGCATTACTAAGCACCAAATAAATGTGCTGCTCCAGAAAGAGAACCGGTTGTTTAATGTATGGCCATCACTCTACACCCAATTTCTCAGGCAGCGGCCTACCTTCAATGGAGGAAGACAACATAACTGACACAGGGCCCGGCTCTGAATTTCCTCTCTTCCCAACATTATCATGCAGCTGCCACTAGGAGGAGCTCAGTGCACAGAGATTATTAGAGTTACAGTATAAATTCATTAGCACTGAGCTCCCCCTAATGGTGGCTCCAGGCAGACCGTTTTGAAATATGTGAAGGGAAGCAGTGATTTACAGCTGCATTGATAAATATACTGTTCAGAATGTGTGCCATACTTTTGAAACACCTGCTTCACTTTTTCTGACATAGAAGTCGGATAAAGTGGGTGAGGCCACTTTTTTTTAAATTAAAATTTAATCTGCACAATAATAATAAATTAAAAAAAGTAAATTCATCAGTAATCTGTGGGGTTGCGCTTTGCGATCTGCATGGCCTGTGAACGTATAACACATGCACACTAGAAAACTGGGTGGGGCAGTTTTGCTATAGGACCCTTTGTGATTTGTGGACGTCCCTGGTCTGTGGTCACACCTTTACCCATTTATGGCACATCTAAGGGCTCATGCACATAACCTTATGCATTTTGCGGTCTGCCCAAAATACGGATGAAATCAGTGTGCATTCCATATTTTAAAGAACGGAACAGCTGGCTTCTAATAGAACAGTCCTATCCTTGTCCGTAACGTGGACAATAATAGGACATGTTCTATTTTTTTTTTGCAGCACGGACATGGAATGCACACGGGGCAACTTCTGTGTTTTTTGGGGGGGCGTTCTGCGTATGGTCCGCAAAAAAAAAAACTGAACAGACAAGGAAAGAAAATATGTTTGTGTGCATGAGCCCTAAGGCTGCTTTCACACAGTCCATGTTTGATCAGTGATTTCCATCAGTGAATGAGAGACACAACCAGGAATAGAGGCTACACAGACATAAGGTGTAATGTAAGGATTTGCTCCTATTCTGTGTTTTTGATCCGCACAATCACTGATCAAGCACTGTCCAAACACGGACTGTGTGAAAGTGGTCTAAGATTTACCATAAATGTGCATGATGGGGAAACCAATCTAAAAGGGGTTGTCTCACTTCAGCAAATGGCATTCATCATGTAGAGAAAGTTAATACATATAGTTAGAATTGTCCATATTGCCTCCTCTGCTGGCTTGATTAGTTTTTTCATCACATTATACACTGCTTGCATCCAGGGATTATGACCCCCCTGCAATCCTGCAGAGGTGGTTGTGCTTGCACACTGTAAGAAAAGGCACTGGCCTCTCTGGTGGCTGGGATTGTGGGAAGTCGCATAGGCATGCATGCTATGCAGCTCTCATCCTGGCCACCTCATATCTGCTCTGCAGTGGTGGCCACAACCCCTGGATATGAGCAGTGTATAATGTGATGGAAAAATTAGTCAAGCCAGCAAAGGAGGCAATATGGACAATCATAATACATTAGTATGTGCCTTGTATTAACTTTGTCTACATTAGAGATGCCCATCCTGCGGTCCTCCAGCTGTTGCTATACTATAATTCCCAGCATGCCTGGACAGCCTACAGCAGGGCAAGGTGGGAATTGTAGTTTTACAACAGCTGGAGGGCTGCAGGTTGGGCATCCCTGGTCTACATGATGAATGCCATTTGTGAGACAACCCCTTTAATGTCAAAGGCAGCCCAGAAATCTTTTATAAATATGAAGCAAGCGTGAAATGTCGGATAATATTAATAAACCAAATGCCAAAGAACACGTGGCAGTAATGAAATACTCGGACTATGTTCAAATAGGAAACAGAAATCTATAAACAGGCCCTGCTCTAAAAAAATACAGTAATTAAAAACCTTGCCACTGATGGAATGTCAAGTACTCCTTCAGGCCTCCGAATGAAATGAACAGCGATATAAAATGATTAGGACACCATGTGCACCGCACAAGAGTTTCACATCAGAAGTTCTCTTTGTATCCAACGGCAAAATATTTACCTGCAAATGTGGAGCGACTCCATCTTCTAGAGTGGAAAGAAAAACACAAGGTATAAACACCTGCGGCTGCTCATTACCGGAGCCTTCAACAAGGTGCCATTCTGCAGCCGCATGTGCAAGGTCATTCAGGGCTCCTGAATACTTTCCAAAGACATTCTTCAATAAATGCGCCACTTCAACGAACACGAAAATCAATTAGGTCACATGTCTGACCTATTTTAGGATTTGTCCAGACGCACATACAAGTCTACCGTTGTACAGCAGTAGAACAAGATTTTTATTGGAGGGAATATAAAATATCAACTCAAACAGAAAAGAAAACAAACAGAGATCTGGACTATTGCAGCAGCTTATACAAATACAGACTCAATACGGCCATTTTCTCAGCCAACATTCTTTCTGCTAGAATGTCCCAGACATAACTGCGTAAATGGCTTCACACAAGACGCAGCAGGAGCGACCATCAAGCAGTTATTTGAAATCCACACAGAATGCTTTTCCCCTCGTTCTGAAAATAAATGTGCCCGTCACAACCTCAAACAAGGCACTACTTGAAAATATCAATATTTAGCACAGATGACTTGCACGTGTTGCACAGATTAAGCCTCCCGTAACATATAAAGCTACCTATTAAATAAACTGTGCAATTAACACCGATGTGCTACAGCCTACAACAATAAGGCCTCTTGCACACGAACGTGCCGTGTTTTGTGGTCTGCAAATTACCAATCCGCAAAAACACGGATGCCGCCCATGTGCCTTCCGGAATTTGGAGAACGGACGGCCCATTATATGGACAAGAATAGGACATGATCTACTGTATAATTTCTGCGGGGCCACGGAACGGAGAAACGGATGCGGACAGCACACGGAGTGCTGTCTGCATTTTTTGCGGTCCCACTGAAGTGAATGGGTCCGTACACGAGCCGCAAAAAATGCCGAACCACGGTTGTGTGCAAGAGGTCTTAGACACCAGTTTTTATAGCTAACATGCCCTTATTGACTAATTATCGATTTATCAAAATGAGTTTTTAGCTCTTAGGCCTTGTCCACATTTCTATTTCTTTATGACGTGTACTGTACGCATTTTGTGTGGACAGCACACGTACCCATTGATTTAAAATGTGTCTGTTCACATTTCAGTATTTCTTTTACTGACCGTGAGTCAGTGAAAAAAAAATCACGGAGACATGCACTAATTTAATCCATGACACGGACCAAGCACGCCCACGGAAGTCTATCGGTCCGTGAAAATCACGGACACACCACGGATAGCATCTGTGGTGCGTCTGTTTTTCACTGAAGACTGATAGGAGATTCTTTGGAAATTGATTTTCAGCTGAACAACGTCAATGAATTACAGATGACACACGGATGGTCAAAAACGGACCCATTCCACCCATGGATATCTTCACGAATGAAACACGTATGCTTGTTTTTCACGGATGCATCACTGACAAGGCCTTACAGTCCTTTTAAATTGATCGATGTTTCAGGCAAATATCGGGAATGAACTAAACATTGCTTGTAGCAATCGCTACAGTGATCACTTGTACCCATAGAAAACCCTAGTTTCTGGGCAGCAGATCCCTGTCTACACAGGCAGATTCTGCGGCCCAGAAACCGTGAATGTAGGTGCTTGCCGAAAGACATGATCACCTAATGAACGAGTGTTTGCCCATTCATCAGACCTTTAGGTCTCATGCACACGACCATTCGGCTTTTTGCGGTCCGCAAAGCGCGGATCCGAAAAAAAACAGAAGCCGCCCATGTGCCTTCCGCAATTTACAGAACGGAAGGCCGTCGATAAAATAACTATTCTTGTCCGCAAAGCGCGGACAAGAATAGGACATGCTATAGTTTTTTAGCGGGGCCACAGAACAGAGCAACGGATGTGGACAGCACACGGAGTGCTGTTCGCATCTTTTGCGGCACCATTGAAGAGAATGGGTCCGCATCCGAGCCGCAAAAAAGGGCGGCTCGGATGTGGACCCAAACAACGGCCGCGTGCATGAGGCCTTAGGGTAATGTCCCACAAAGAGAAGGCCACACTTGCATGTATTACCAGTTAATGGCTACACAATCTTGCTGCTAATACCAAAGTTTCACCAGCAAAAACTGCATGCCCATTGAAATGTTAATGTATACAAAAACCCAGTGGTTTTTTTCAGCTGCAATCAGCTGCCGCTACTTAATGAGGTTGTGCCACCATTAAACGTTAGATTTTTAAATTCAACAAGAAAAACTAGTTACTTTTGTAATGAACGTTCGGTTACAAAAATGCTCAAGTTGTGAGCTATTTTCATTACTTCATTATAATGATGCCCTCTGGTGTTTAATCTGTTTAGTAATGTCCATGTACACATGTTAAAGGCGGTTGCACATGCTCAATTCCATCCTTCAACGGCCTCCAGCTTTATCTACTGTTAGAACCTGCGTCAGGTGTAGGGAGAGACCTGTAGTAGAAAGGACACGCCCATTGGGCTACCAGATACAAAAGAATCTAGCTGATCAACTGGAGCAATGAATGCAGGCTCTGGTTCCATGTGAGCTACAGGGCTGCTTCTAGCTTTATTAGGATTCAAATCAATTAAAGTTTAACCCCTTTAAGCCAGGGTTACATCTGGACTTCTTGTAGCAAATCATTTTCTACTGCGCAATCAACACCTTAATGCAAGAGAAGAGCTGGTAAAGAACAGCCTTCCGGAGTTCACTGGATCCTGCGTTGCATGTAATGGTTTTCATCTGGCCAAAAGTCAACATTTCACTGGAAAGCGGCATGGTCCCTAGTCAATGGAGTCTGACAGTAAATGGCGCTATCCGGCTAGGCCGGATCCGGTGAACTCTGGCAGGCTGTTCTCGGCTGGATCAGTTAAATGAAGGCGTGAACCTGCCATCAGCAGCACACAGGGAGATGGGATTCCAACAAACAATTCTTAATGCCATATATGATAAACCAGTGATGGCGAACCTATGGCACGGGTGCCAGAGGCGGCACTCGGAGCAGTCTCTGTGGGCACCTGCACCCTAGAAAAAGTCTATGGTGTACCAATAAGCCTTAGACTTTTCCTGTCATTCATCAGCGAAGGGCACGCTATGAACGGCACAGCGAGAGCACTGAATGTAGGCAGTTATTATAGCTAAATGATAAAGTACATGGAAAATACACTATATTGGTATTCGGGTTAAATAGCCGTGTTGGCACTTTGTGATAAATGATGGGTTTAGGTTGCAGTTTGGGCACTCAGTCTCTAAAAGGTTTGCCATCACTGTGATAAACCATCAAGCAGTGTTTGCCCATTTTCTGTCTGATCAGAGGAAACAAACTATTAAATGGCTTGTGCGGCACCTACAGTACTGATGACCCATCCTCAGGATAGGCCACCAATATCAAGTCGGCGGGGATCCGGCACAGGGCAATTTCAACTACTGAATGAAGGTTGTAATTACCGTACATTGTGCCCCCATTGTGAAGGAGAGGGCATACATGTAATTTTGAAGAGGAAGCTGCACTCGCAGGAGCACTAGTGGATCGGCAGAGGTGCCAATCTGATAGAGAACATATCCATAGGATAGGTTAGCAATATATCGCAGCATGCTCCTCTTTGTGCGTTTTTCACCGCACGGTTGCTAGGTGACGATCGGGATGGGGACCCGATGATTATTATTTTCTCTTATAACATGGTTATAAGGGAAAATAATAGCATTATGAATACAGAATGCATAGTACAATAGCGCTGGAGGGGTTAAAAAAAAGAAAAGAAAAATAATTTAACTCACCTTAATCCACTTGTTCGCGCAGTCGGCATCTCTTCTGTCTTCATCTGTGAGGAAAAGGACCTTTGATGACGTCACTACGTTCATCACATGGTCCATCACATGATCACATGGTCCATCATGTGAATGACCATGTGATGAGCGCAGTGACGTCATCAAAGGTCCTTTTCCTCACAGATGAAGACAGAAGAGATGCCGGCTGCGCGAACAAGTAGATTAAGGCGAATTAAATTATTTTTCTTTTTTTTTTTTTAACCCCTCCAGCGCTATTGTACTATGCATTCTGTATTCAGAATGCTATTATTTTCCCTTATAACCATGTTATAAGGGAAAATAATACAATCTACAAAACCTTGAACCCAAACCTGAATTTCTGTGAAAAAGTTTGGGTCTGGGTACCACATTTAGTTTATCACGCGCCTGCAAAACACATTGAACCCGCGCGATAAAAACTGAACGGAAGGCAATCGCAGTCAAAACTGACTGCAATTGCGTACCTACTAGCGCGGGTTTGCTGCAATGCACCTGGATCTGGATGCATCCGGACACGCTCGTCTGCAAGGGGCCTTAGAGCTTTTAGCTGATGTGAAGACTAATTACAGTTGAGGGCTAAAAACATACCACCCCCCCCCCCCCCCCTACTTCATGGTTACATAATTACTCCAGCACCTGAATCCAAATCCTTTTTATTTTCTTGCAATTAAAAATTTTGTGTAACCACTGAGTTGGTTAATAAAATATATTAGTATAGCGCCACCTGCTGCTTGTTCTTTCCTCATGTCTCTGTTCTCGTCATTGAGGTCACACATGCTCAGTTACATCGGTCAACTGCCACCAGTGGTATCTTCTGTTAGAGACTGTAACAATTACAGGACATGCCCCCTGAGCTGCCAGTTTGAAATAAATCTAGCAAGAGCTAGGCCTCATGCACACAAACGTATTTTCTTTCCATGTCCATTCCGTATTTTTATTTTTTATTTTTTTTGCGGACTGTATACAGAACCATTTATTTCAATGGGTCAGCAAAAGAAACGGAAGTTACTTCGTGTGCATTCCGTTTCCATATGTCTGTATTTCCGTTCCGCAAAAAAATATTATTATTGTCCGCATTACGGAGAAGGACAGTACTGTTCTACTAGGGGGCAGCTGTTCCGTTCCGCAAAATATGGCATGCACACGGATGCCATTCGTATTTTTTGCAGACCGCAAAATACATACGGTTGTGTGCACGAGGCCTTAGTAATTGGAGCAATGAATTGGGGGAGCCCTAGATCCATGTGAGGTACAGGGCTGGTTCTAGCTTTGTTAGAAATAGCTTGTCATGTACCATATGATGTCCGATTTTTATTTTTAACATTGTTCATGGGATAACCCCTATAACGGCTATTTATTTTCTCAACTTGGGTTGCTTTTATTTAGGTCTGCTCCAGTAGGACAAAAATATGATCAATGACTACAGCTTAGCTCCATTTTAGTGTGTAGTCTGAGATGTTCTGAAACACTCCCTCGTTATTTATACTGCAGCTCTGCACTTTCAGATTGACTTCTGATTATAAGCACAAGCTCACCAGGAAGTCCGTGCAAGTTAACATTTCCATTTTGGCAGAGACATAATAATTCTAGACTATAAAGTGGTCATACATATACTAAGCCAGCCAGTCTTGCTAAAAATCTCAGAATCTAGCTTTCAGCTGTTGAAAACGGTGAATCAAAGCCTTAAAGGCACTGTCCAAGATGACTAAAACCTTTGGATAACCCCCACAATTGCACCGCCCTTCTCCAGAGCCATTATTTGTGCGCTGGTCCGATGCTCCTGGTGCTGCTCATTTACAAGGAGCAGCAGGAGCTCCTTGAGGACAGTTACTGGATGCAGCGGTCACGGCCCGTAGACCGGCACATCACAGTGTTGGCGACATGCAGAGTGGCATGCAGGTGTAATCCTCTGCAATAGACCAGTGGCCACTGCTGCAGTCTGTAAACAAGGAGCGGCAGGAGCATCTGACCAGCGGCGCAAAGAACAGCGGATGATTTTTCATTTTTGTGCAATTGGTAGGATTTTCTGGGACATTTAACCATTTAATATAAAGCAGCTGAACAGGAAAATAAACACACATCTGGTCAGGACCTGACTGGAAAAGCCTGCGCCATTGTCAGGGCAGGCGAAGATGGCAGCATTGGGGGGGAGCAATGCCTTCCACATGTTAGTATAAAGTACTATGTGAAATTCCCAGATAACCTCTTCAATAAGAGAACAGATACTCACCAATTATTTCTCAGCCGTTTCCAGGGCTGCCACTTTGGTCCACACCCTGCAGTCTATGTTTAAAGGCAGCAGCAGTGGGGTAACTGTATACGACACCTGACTGCTGCAGACAATCATTGGCTGCAGCGGTCACGCGTCATATATTGCTGAGGCCAGTCACTGGCTGCAGCAGTCACATGCCACATACAGTTATATCACAGCTCCTACCTGTAAACACAAACCAGAATTGAGGATTAAGTGGTTGCACTGGAAATGATGGAGAGGAGTCAATGTTCTTTTATGGACATTGGGTCGGCCAACCTGTTCACAACCTCTTTGTTTAGTACATGTTCATGGGTGTTAGGGGTTTCAGCTATCTTCTAGGATGTATATAATCTGCTGAGATTTTCTAGAATGAACATAAATTCCACATTCATCTACGGTACAAAGGATGGAAATGTGAACGTTCCCATAAAATGCTGACAATAAAGCAAACCTGAACATATTGAGATAAGCAATAACTTCTGCCATTTACCTGTGGTCCAGATTCTAAAAGAATTGTGTAAAGCATTGTACTGTTCACTACCTTTTTAGGGCTCATGCACACGACCGTTGTCCATTTTGCAGTCTGCAAATTGTGGATCCACCAAACACCGATACTGGCCGTGTACATTCCGCATTTTGCGGAACGCAACATCCAGCCCATGATAGAGCAGTCCTCTCCTTGTCCGTAATGTGGACAAGAAGAGGACATGTTCTATATTTTGCCAGATGCCACAGAATAGACACATGGATGCGGACATCACGGGGTGTGCTGTCCGCATCTTTTGCAGCCCCGCTGAAGTGAATGAGTCTACATGTGACCCCAAAAATTATAGATCGGATGTAGACAAAAAATAAGTTTGTGTGCATGAGCCCTTAGGAACATTTCAGTTAGTTTACTTCCACTTGTAATCGGCCATTTCAGAGCTTCAATGGCTATTGCGAAATGATGTGGGTGCTGGTCACTGCGCTGCTGCCAATTTTTACAAGCAGAAGGCTGCCGGAACACAACACTCCTGTCTGATAACTGCCAGAAGTGGGAAGAATCCAGCAGACAGAGCTGAGCCAATAAACCTGTCACAGACATGCTTAAAACCTTCCTCATCCATTTATTATTATCATCACCACACAATTAACCTCTTAATGACCCAGCCACGTTTTTTTTCTTGTTTGTTTCTTCCTCCCCATCTTCCAAGGGCTGAAATTTGCCTCAAAACCTCATCCTAAAAACTCAGTGTGGCCATACCCTCACTTTTTACATTTTTCATTCACATACTCATAGGACAGCTTTTTTTTTTGCAGGACAAGATGTATTTTTTTAATGCCACCACTTATTTGACCATAGCTTATATTAGAAAATGGAAAAAGAAAATCTTTGTGGAGTTGAAAACTGAAAAACAAAACACAATTCTGTCATTTTTTTTATCTTTTCATCTACAGCAGTGTTTCCCAACCAGTGTGCCTCCAGCTGTTGCAAAACTACAACTCCCAGCATGCCCGCACAGCCAAAGGCTGTCCAGGCATGCTGGGAGTTGTAGTTTTGCAACAGCTGGAGGCACACTGGTTGGGAAACACTGATCTACAGGCCTAAGTAAGGGCTTATTTTTATATTAGGGTACATATGAGTTTTTGATCAATTTTATTTGAGGGGCAAGTTGACAAAGTGTTGAATTTCACCCTGCCCACCCATAATAGATCCTCTATCCCCTCAAGACGACCAAAACTGTTTTCACGATAAGGAACAAGCCACATTTTGCAAATCTGACATGTTTCACTTTATGTGGTAATATCTTTGGAACGCTTTTACTTATCCAAGCCATTCTGAGACTGTTTTCTATCGACATATTGTACTTTATGTTAGGCTACTTTCACACTAGCGTTTGTATTTTCCGGTATTGAGATCCATCATAGGGTCTTAATACCGGAAAAACACGCCTCAGCCTGGGAGCTGGAACTCCTGGGCTTCCATAGCTGGCAGGCTCCTATGCCTGTGTAAGGCACTGAGGCTGCCATAGCAATTATTTGCCCCCTGTCACGGCATCAGCATTTTCATCGATGTCGGTGGATACAGCAGGGTCCCGTCTGTCAGTAACAGCCAGGCTCGTGCTGTGTACATGCAAGTCAGGAGGCAGCAAAAGACCACATTTATGTACGTGAAAATGTGTGAAGGGGGCAATTGGCCACTATGTATGGGAAATATTAAATACAGGACAAACTGGCTATTTTCTGTAGTGGCAATTTTTCTAAACTGAGGTTAGTTTTTTGGGGTCCATTTCTTTTAAAAAAAATTTTAATCACAGCATGTTTTGGTGTGCCATTTTTTTTTTAAACCAGGTGTGGATCGTGAAAGAAGGTATTAAGGACAGATTCAACCTCTCCATTTTGAATATGAATCTGGTTTTAAAGGAAACCTGTCATGTTAAACAGTGTCTGAGCGGTTATAGAGCAGGAGGAGCTGAGCAGATTAACCCCTTAAGGACATAGGACGTACCGGTACGCCCTATTTCCCGAGTCCTTAAGGACCAAGGACGTACCGGTACGTCCTGACTTTAAAATCGGCATTCCGGCGCCGCAGGGGTTAATTTGAACAGGATGCCGGCTGAAATCATTCAGCCGGCATCCTGTTAAAACGCCAGGGGGGGTCATGTGACCCCCCCGTGTCGGCGATCGCAGCAAACCGCAGGTCAATTCAGACCTGCGGTTTGCTGCGCTATTTGCAGTTTCTGATCAGAAACTTTAGAGTGTCTAAAATCAATATAGTACACCCCCCCCTGCACCCCTGCATGATTTGATGGCAGCGGGTGGTGCAGGGGGGGTGTCGCAGGCGGTGGGGGCGTTGCGGGAGGCGGGCGGTGCGGCAGGCGGGATCGCAATCCCCCGCCCGCCTCCCATTGAATAATCGTTGGTGTACAGTGGGTATACCAGGGTGCCAGCACATTGCTGGCACCCTGGTATAAACGGCTGACATCGTTGATGCGATGTCAGCCGTTTAACCCTTTCCATACAGCGGTCCGTACAGACCGCTGTATGGAAAAGGTTAACAGTAAAAGGGAGCTCCCTCCCTCTCCGATCGGGGGGCTGCTGTGCCTTTGCAGCCCCCCGATGGGAGAGGGAGAGAGCCCCCAGGCAGCCCCCCCAGAGCCCCGTCCTTACCCTTCCCCGTCTGCGCAGTTCTGACCATAACTGAGCAGACGGGGAAGGTTCCCATGACAACAGGACGCCTGCTCAGGCGTCCTGCTGTCCATGGTGCTGAACAGATCTATGCTGAAAGCATGGATCTGTTCAGTGTAAGTAAAATACAGTACAGATACCTATATAGGTTCTGTACTGTATTTTACAGACATCAGACCCACTGGATCTTCAAGAACCAAGTGGGTCTGGGTCAAAAAAATAAATAAATAAGTGAAAAAAGTTAAGATAAAAAAAAAAAACATTTATCACTGAATAAAAATTAAAAAAAATAAAATAAACTACACATATTAGGTATCGCCGCGTCCGTAACGACCTGATCTATAAAACGGTCATGTTACTTTCCCCGCACAGTGAACGCCATAAAAATAAAAAAATTAAAAACTATGAGAAAATTGAAATTTTGCCCACCTTACTTCCCAAAAAAGGTAATAAAAGTGATCAAAAAAGTCGCATGTACGCCAAAATAGTACCAATCAAACAGTCATCTCATCCCGCAAAAAATTAGACCCTACTCAAGATAATCGCCCAAAAACTGAAAAAACTATGGCTCTTAGACTATGGAAACACTAAAACATCATTTTTTTTGTTTCAAAAATAAAATCATTGTGTAAAACCTACATAAATAAAAATAAAGTATACATATTAGGTATTGCCGCGTCCGTATCGACCGGCTCTATATAAATATCACATGACCTAACCCCTCAGGTGACCACCATAAAAAATAAAAATAATAAATTGTGCAAAAAAAGCAATTTTTTGCCATCTTACGTCACAAAAAGTGTAATAGCAAGCGATCAAAAAGTCATATGCACCCCAAAATAGTGCCAATCAAACTGTCATCTCATCCCGCAAAAAATTAGACCCTACTCAAGATAATCGCCCAAAAACTGAAAAAACTATGGCTCTCAGACTATGGAGACACTAAACAATTTTTTGGTTTTAAAAATGAAGTTATTGTATAAAACTTACATAAATAAAAAAAATTGTATACATATTAGGTATCGCTGCGTCCGTGACAACCTGCTCTATAAAATTACCACGTGATCTAACCTGTCAGATGAATGTTGTAAATAACCAAAAATAAAAAACGTGCCAAAAAAGCTATTTCTTGTTACCTTGCCGCACAAAAAGTGTAATATAGAGCAACCAAAAATCATATCTACCCTGAACTAGTACCAACAATACTGCCACCCTATTCCGTACTTTCTAAAATGGGGTCACTTTTTTGGAGTTTCTACTCTAGGGGTGCATCAGGGGGGCTTCAAATAGGACATGGTGTCAAAAAACCAGTCCAGCAAAATCTGCCTTCCAAAAACCGTATGGCATTCCTTTCCTTCTGCGCCCTGCCGTGTGCCCGTACAGCGGTCTACAGCCACATATGAGGTGTTTCTGTAAACTACAGAATCAGGGCCATAAATAATGAGTTTTGTTTGGCTGTTAACCCTTGCTTTGTAACTGGAAAAAAAATATTAAAATGGAAAATCTGCCAAAAAAGTGAAATTTTGAAATTGTATCTCTATTTTCCATTAAATCTTATGCAACACCTAAACGGTTAACAAAGTTTGTAAAATCAGTTTTGAATACCTTGAGGGGTGTAGTTTCTTAGATGGGGTCACTTTTATGGAGTTTCTACTCTAGGGGTGCATCAGGGGGCTTCAAATGGGACATGGTGTCAAAAAAACTGTCCAGCAAAATCTGGCTTCCAAAAACCATACAGCGTACCTTTCACTCTACGCCCCGCTGTGTGGCCGTACAGTAGTTTACGGCCACATATGGGGTGTTTCTGTAAACGGCAGAGTCAGGGCAATAAAGATACAGTCTTGTTTGGCTGTTAACCCTTGCTTTGTTAGTGGAAAAAATGGGTTAAAATTGAAAATTAGGCAAAAAAATGAAATTCTCAAATTTCATCCCCATTTGCCAATAACTCTTGTGCAACACCTAAAGGGTTAACGAAGTTTGTAAAATCAGTTTTGAATACCTTGAGGGGTGTAGTTTCTTAGATGGGGTCACTTTTATGGAGTTTCTACTCTAGGGGTGCATCAGGGGGCTTCAAATGGGACATGGTGTCAAAAAAACTGTCCAGCAAAATCTGGCTTCCAAAAACCATCCGGCGCACCTTTCACTCTACGCCCCGCTGTGTGGCCGTACAGTAGTTTACGGCCACATATGGGGTGTTTCTGTAAACGGCAGAGTCAGGGCAATAAAGATACAGTCTTGTTTGGCTGTTAACCCTTGCTTTGTTAGTGGAAAAAATGGGTTAAAATTGAAAATTAGGCAAAAAAATGAAATTCTCAAATTTCATCCCCATTTGCCAATAACTCTTGTGCAACACCTAAAGGGTTAACAGTAGGGCTGCAGCTAACGATTATTTGAATAATCGATTAGTTGCCGATTAATTTCTACGATTAATCGATTAATCGGGAAAAACGACAAAATTACAAAACAGAGGTTTATATGATCTTACTTGAAAAATTATGTTCAAAGGCCATATTAAAACAAATTGTGGACGACACTTATGGGGGATCTGTGGACGACACTTATGGGGGATCTGTGGACGACACTTATGGGGGATCTGTGGACGACACTTATGGGGGATCTGTGGACGACACTTATGGGGGGATCTGTGGACGACACTTATGGGGGATCTGTGGACGACACTATATGGGGGATCTGTGGACGACACTATTATGGGGGATCTGTGGACGACACTTATGGGGGATCTGTGGACGACACTTATGGGGGATCTGTGGACGACACTTATGGGGGATCTGTGGACGACACTTATGGGGGATCTGTGGACGACACTTATGGGGGGATCTGTGGACGACACTTATGGGGGGATCTGTGGACGACACTTATGGGGGGATCTGTGGACGACACTTATGGGGGGATCTGTGGACGACACTTATGGGGGGATCTGTGGACGACACTTATGGGGGGGATCTGTGGACGACACTTATGGGGGGATCTGTGGACGACACTTATGGGGGGATCTGTGGACGACACTTATGGGGGGATCTGTGGACGACACTTATGGGGGATCTGTGGACGACACTTATGGGGGATCTGTGGACGACACTTATGGGGGATCTGTGGACGACACTTATGGGGGGATCTGTGGACGACACTTATGGGGGGATCTGTGGACGACACTTATGGGGGGATCTGTGGACGACACTTATGGGGGGATCTGTGGACGGCGTTTATGGGGGATCTGTGGACGACACTATTATGGGGGATCTGTGGACGGCGTTTATGGGGGATCTGTGGACGGCGTTTATGGGGGATCTGTGGACGGCGTTTATGGGGGATCTGTGGACGGCGTTTATGGGGGATCTGTGGACGGCGTTTATGGGGGATCTGTGGACGACACTTATGGGGGATCTGTGGACGACACTATTATGGGGGATCTGTGGACGGCGTAGTTATGGAGAGGGGGATATGTGCACTGTTATGGGCATAACAGTGCACAGATCCCTTTCCTCATAACAGTGCACAGACCCCCCTTCCCATAGCAGTGCCATACACAGACCCCCCCTCCTCCCCATAGCAGTGCTATACACAGATCCTCCCCCCTCCCCATAGCAGTGCTATACACAGACCCCCCTTCCCCCTAACAGCCCCGGCGCTTGCATCTTTATTTTACCTTTTTACAATGACGCTCCCGCTCCTGTAACAGCCAGGCAGAGCGGACGGCGGCGTAACGTCACTCAATCACGTGACGCGCCTGCTCCGCCCACTTCATGAATGAAGGAGGCGGAGCAGGCGCGTCACGTGATTGAGTGACGTTACGCCGCCGTCCGCTCTGCCTGGCTGTTACAGGAGCGGGAGCGTCATTGTAAAAAGGTAAAATAAAGATGCAGCGCCCGCCCGCCCGCCCGAATAGCAACGAATCGGCGATTATTCGATAACTGGATTCGTCGACAACGAATCCAGTTATCGAATATAATCGATTACATCGATTAATCGTTGCAGCCCTAGTTAACAGAGTTTGTAAAATCAGTTTTGAATACCTTGAGGGGTGTAGTTTCTTAGATGGGGTCACTTTTATGGAGTTTCTACTCTAGGGGTGCATCAGGGGGCTTCAAATGGGACATGGTGTCAAAAAAACTGTCCAGCAAAATCTGGCTTCCAAAAACCATACAGCGTACCTTTCACTCTACGCCCCGCTGTGTGGCCGTACAGTAGTTTACGGCCACATATGGGGTGTTTCTGTAAACGGCAGAGTCAGGGCAATAAAGATACAGTCTTGTTTGGCTGTTAACCCTTGCTTTGTTAGTGGAAAAAATGGGTTAAAATTGAAAATTAGGCAAAAAAATGAAATTCTCAAATTTCATCCCCATTTGCCAATAACTCTTGTGCAACACCTAAAGGGTTAACGAAGTTTGTAAAATCAGTTTTGAATACCTTGAGGGGTGTAGTTTCTTAGATGGGGTCACTTTTATGGAGTTTCTACTCTAGGGGTGCATCAGGGGGCTTCAAATGGGACATGGTGTCAAAAAAACTGTCCAGCAAAATCTGGCTTCCAAAAACCATACAGCGTACCTTTCACTCTACGCCCCGCTGTGTGGCCGTACAGTAGTTTACGGCCACATATGGGGTGTTTCTGTAAACGGCAGAGTCAGGGCAATAAAGATACAGTCTTGTTTGGCTGTTAACCCTTGCTTTGTTAGTGGAAAAAATGGGTTAAAATTGAAAATTAGGCAAAAAAATGAAATTCTCAAATTTCATCCCCATTTGCCAATAACTCTTGTGCAACACCTAAAGGGTTAACGAAGTTTGTAAAATCAGTTTTGAATACCTTGAGGGGTGTAGTTTCTTAGATGGGGTCACTTTTATGGAGTTTCTACTCTAGGGGTGCATCAGGGGGCTTCAAATGGGACATGGTGTCAAAAAAACTGTCCAGCAAAATCTGGCTTCCAAAAACCATCCGGCGCACCTTTCACTCTACGCCCCGCTGTGTGGCCGTACAGTAGTTTACGGACACATATGGGGTGTTTCTGTAAACGGCAGAGTCAGGGCAATAAAGATACAGTCTTGTTTGGCTGTTAACCCTTGCTTTGTTAGTGGAAAAAATGGGTTAAAATTGAAAATTAGGCAAAAAAATGAAATTCTCAAATTTCATCCCCATTTGCCAATAACTCTTGTGCAACACCTAAAGGGTTAACGAAGTTTGTAAAATCAGTTTTGAATACCTTGAGGGGTGTAGTTTCTTAGATGGGGTCACTTTTATGGAGTTTCTACTCTAGGGGTGCATCAGGGGGCTTCAAATGGGACATGGTGTCAAAAAAACTGTCCAGCAAAATCTGGCTTCCAAAAACCATACAGCATACCTTTCACTCTACGCCCCGCTGTGTGGCCGTACAGTAGTTTACGGCCACATATGGGGTGTTTCTGTAAACGGCAGAGTCAGGGCAATAAAGATACAGTCTTGTTTGGCTGTTAACCCTTGCTTTGTTAGTGGAAAAAATGGGTTAAAATTGAAAATTAGGCAAAAAAATGAAATTCTCAAATTTCATCCCCATTTGCCAATAACTCTTGTGCAACACCTAAAGGGTTAACGAAGTTTGTAAAATCTGTTTTGAATACCTTGAGGGGTGTAGTTTCTTAGATGGGGTCACTTTTATGGAGTTTCTACTCTAGGGGTGCATCAGGGGGCTTCAAATGGGACATGGTGTCAAAAAAACTGTCCAGCAAAATCTGGCTTCCAAAAACCATACAGCGTACCTTTCACTCTACGCCCCGCTGTGTGGCCGTACAGTAGTTTACGGCCACATATGGGGTGTTTCTGTAAACGGCAGAGTCAGGGCAATAAAGATACAGTCTTGTTTGGCTGTTAACCCTTGCTTTGTTAGTGGAAAAAATGGGTTAAAATTGAAAATTAGGCAAAAAAATGAAATTCTCAAATTTCATCCCCATTTGCCAATAACTCTTGTGCAACACCTAAAGGGTTAACAGAGTTTGTAAAATCAGTTTTGAATACCTTGAGGGGTGTAGTTTATAGAATGGGGTCATTTTTGGGCGGTTTCTATTATGTAAGCCTTGCAAAGTGACTTCAGAGCTGTAGTTGTCCCTAAAAATTGTTTTTTTGTAAATTTCTGAAAAATTTCAAGATTTGCTTCTAAACTTCTAAGCCTTGTAACATCCCCAAAAAATAAAATATCATTCCCAAAATAATTCAAACATGAAGTAGACATATGGGGAATGTTAAGTCATCACAATTTTTGGGGGTATTACTATGTATTACAGAAGTAGAGAAACTGAAACTTTGAAATTTGCTAATTTTTCCAAATTTTTGGTAAATTAGGTATTTTATTATGCAAAAAAATTAATTTTTTTGACTTTATTTTACCAGTGTCATGAAGTACAATATGTGACGAAAAAACAATCTCAGAATGGCCTGTATAAGTAAAAGCGTTTTAAAGTTATCAGCACTTAAAGTGACACTGGTCAGATTTGCAAAAAATGGCCTGGTCCTTAAGGTGAAAATGAGCCTGGTCCTTAAGGGGTTAATATAACGTTTTATGGGAAACCATTCAGCAAAACTTGTAAAATTTAAATTCCTGCTCATTCTGGGCTGTGAAGTCCAGGAGGCGGTCCTATCAGTGATGACAGCCTTCCCGCTATGACTGTGTATACAGAGACAGCTGTCAGTCACTGATAGGACCGCCTGCTTGACTTTAAAGGGCTTCTGTCACCTCCAAAACACAATTTTTTTTTGGGGGGGGGAGGGTTTGTTAAAATCCTTATTTAACGACTATTCCCTATATAGGGCTCTTACCTTTGTCTGTGGCTTTGTTTCCTTAAAAATCGATCTTTTAAAATATGCAAATCACTTCACTACCAGCAAGTAAGGCATCTACTTGCTAGTAGCCGCTGCAAAAAACCGCCAGGAGGAGGGGGGCGGTTTTTTGCAGCGGCTACCAGCAAGTAGACGCCCTACTTGCTGGTAGTGAAGTGATTTGCATATTTTAAAAGATCGATTTTTAAGGAAACAAAGCCACAGACAAAAGGTAAGAGCCCTATATAGGGAATAGTCGTTAAATAAGGATTTAAACAAGCCCAAAAAAAAAAAATTGTGTTTTGGGGGTGACAGAAGCCCTTTAAAGTCCAGAATGAGAAGGAATTTGAATGAATTAGATACAAGTTATACTGAATCTTACCACAAAACGATATATCAATCTCCTCAGCTCCTCTTGTTCTATAATATTTTGGCTACAGATTAATTCATATTTTCATGGTGACAGGTTCCCTTCTTCCAAGCGTCCCAACATCAAAAGTGCTTTAAAAAATGTGATCAAACAATGAACATGTACAGACACTGTATTAAAGATTAAAATTATTAGCATCTCATTAATTGGTCCTAAGTGAATGAACCCCAAAGGGAAAAAAACTGCAGAACCCCCCCCCCCCAAAACATTGCGTGACTAGGGGTACTGTCACATTAGCGTCGCTGAATTCCGGCAGGCAGTTCCAGCGCCGGAACTGCCTGCCAGATGCGGCAATCTGTATGCAAACAGATACCATTTGTAGACGGATCCGGATGCGGATCTGTCTCACAAATGCATTGCAATACCGGATCCGTCTCTCCTGTTGTCATCTGGAAAAATGGAGCCGGTATTTATCCCTTTCACATTTTTAAAGGTCTGCGCATGCGCAGACTGCAAAACCGGATCCGTTTTTCCGGAACACTTGGGGCCGGATCCGACATTAATGCATTTCAATGAAATTTTGGACGGAGAAAATACCGCAGCATACCTGCGGTATTTTCTCCATCCAAAAACCGTACAGTGACTGAACTGAAGACATCCTGATGCATACTGAACGGATTGCTCTCCATTCAGAATGCATTAGGATAAAAATGATCAGTTTTTTTCCGGTATTGAGCCCCTAGGATGGAACTCAATACCGGAAAAGAAAAACGCAAGTGTGAAAGTACCCTAAACAAAGACATGCACTTGAATTTCCTGCCCTTTTTTTTTTTTTTTTGCTACAAACAAAAAAAAAAAGACAGAGTGGCAGCACCTTAAGGGTATGACCAAATGTTCAGGGTTTTAGATGCAATTTTGGAGGCTAGAATTAGTAGTGAATCATAAAGGGAAAGTATACAGGACAGATACTGTACGTCTTCTCTCTTTTTTTTTTTTTATTCACTCTTGGTTTTGGCTTCCAAAACTGCATCCAGAAACCTCAAATATGGCCGTACCCTAATGGTTCTCACACAGAGCGTTGCTTCCCATACTTGGGCAGCACAGGGTAACAGACTTGCTGTGTGTCATTACAGTGTGTGAAAATAGCTTGTGGTACAAAGACAAGATATATGTCGCAATGTATCCAGTACTGATCCGTAAACAAAATGATATTGCAGAAGTTATTCCAGAAGGCCGGAAAGATTTATTAACTAGTGACTATCCCACTCAAAATAATACATAATGGGTTAGGACCTTATATTATGCGCCACCAAAACATATTTGAATAGCCTTTTTATTTATTTTTGTCTAAGCCCTTCAAAAGGCTTGTTTCACAGATCTGTGTACATGATGACTTCCCCGAGAAAGACGGTCAGTGGTTCATCTCTGAAGATGTACATGAAGAATCCATGCTTGGTCCGTTTTTTGCTCTCCGTATTCCCCTGACACAGCTGAAAATTAATTTCCAGAGCATCGCCTACCAATGGTCCGTCAAAACCACAGACCAAACACAGATGACGAAATATTGCTGTTTTTGGCCCATGAGGTCAAAATAAACTTTCTTTCACTTTGTGCAAGAAGTTATTATTATAATTATTTATTTCAAACCATCAAATTCCAGGATGCTGAACCCCGACATAAAAGGTTTTAAAGTGCAGCTTCCATTTCAAGTGTAGAAACAGTGATATTAATAGCCTTTGTAATATACTTTTTTAGGGAAATATGTGTAATCTTATTAGAAACCTGCTTCTAAAGTGCCCCGTAACCCTGTAACCGAGCACTGCTAAGGATCTGTCTTCAGCATTCTGCTGTAGAAGGCGGAAAGTTGAAGAGGCAGTCTTCTCAGCCTACCTCTGCTTCTTCATATATACATAAACTATTTTACTAAGGGAATTAAAGTTATTTTCACTAAGAGTCGCTTCCCTTTACTAAGAGTTTACTTCATCTGCACTGATCATCACATCCATGCTCTGTTCTATCTTCCGAGCACTGTTTTTGGTTATTTAGTAACTGCTCAAAAGATAGAAAGGAGAAGAGCTGCAGCGATCAATGCTAACAGCAAGTATGTTATGTCTCTGTATGTAGCAGTTAGTGCTGATCACTACAACCCCTGCTTTCCTCTATTTCCAGTGCATTCTTGGTTACTTAAGCACTGGGATAGGGGGCGAGGGACTGCAGTGATTGGTGCCGACAGTAAGTGATAGACACAGTGACATGGTATACTTACAGTCAGTGTTGACTGCTGCTCTCTCAGTCTTACAAGCACTAAGTAACCAAGGATGTACTTAGATGATAGAGAGCAGCAGGGATGCTAGTAAACAGCACTGACAGCAGTTGGAATAGGCAGGACACTTTGTACAGGGAAAGGACTCCTAGTAAACCCCTTAAAAAAAAATAGGTTACATACACATAGGGAGACTGGCCAGGGAGAGCAGAGGCAGGCTTTCTATCTTACAGTTAGCCATCTTCTGCATTCAGTAGAATACCGAAGAAAGATTCTCCTTAGCAACACTCAGTTACAAGGGAATAATTTAAAGGCAGGTTTAAAAAAAAAAAAAAAAAACATTATACATATTTTCCTAATAAAGTATATTACAAGTTTTTTTTATTGTCCCTACATGTAAAGAAAACTTGAAATGCAGTTATATTTTAAGTTTCTAAGATGAGAAAAAATAAGAAAAATAACCATGAGCTTAAAAAGGATCTGTCACTACAAAATACAATGCAATTTGAAAGCACCATGTTATAGAGCAGGAGCAGATTGATATCTGTGGATGGCACTGTTATGGGCGGAGCTGTGGATGGCATTATGATGGTGGGGGGGGATCTGTGGATGGCATTATGATGGTGGGCGGGATCTGTGGATGGCACTGTTATGGGGTGGTGGATCTGTGATGACACTTCTATATGTGTCATCCACAGATCCCCCCCATCATAATGCCATTGACAGATCCCCCCCCCCCCCATCATAATCCCATTCACAGATTCCTAGGGAGGAACTGTAGTAGGCAGGGAGAGCAGTGGGGCCGTGCAGGCACTGTACTCTGGCCCCGCAGCTCAGTATGTACTGTATTATACGTAGTGTTAATCATCAGATCTAAACTGAATAATGATGCAATCCCGCTGCTCCCCATGTGAACCGTACTTACCGGTACATGTCACGCTCCTGTAGTAAGCACTAGCAGCTAGCAGGCAGGCCGGGCGGCCGTAACTCACTGAGGTCACGTGCCTGCTCCACCTACTTCATTCATAAAGTAGGCGGAGCAGGCACGTGACCTCCGTGAGTTACGTCCGCCCGGCCTGCCTGCTAGCGCTTACTACAGGAGCGTGACATGTACCGGTAAGTACGGTACACATGGGGAGCAGGGGGAGATCATCAATATTTAGTTTAGATCTGATGATTAACACTACGTATAATACAGTACATACTGAGCTGCGGGGCCAGAGTACAGTGCCTGCACAGCCCCGCCGCTCTCCCCACTAATACATAGCAGTCTGCGATGCTGCATCGCAGCCTGCAATGTAAATTGCCAGCATTTGCCCCATAAGAAGCAGGGGCACTTTTCCCCCCACTTTTGGGGGGGGGGGGGGGGGGGGAGTGCGTCTTATGGGGCCAAAAATAAGGTACATATCAATCTGCTCAGCTCCTCTTGCTCTATAATATGGTGTTGTTAGATTGCATTGCATTTAGTGGTGACAGGACCTCTTTAATGAAGAACAGACTGGTAAAAAAGAGGGAATATTCTGAGGGCTTATAATCCACAAGGGAAGGTAGAGGGAGATAGTGAGAATAGATGTTGCTTATATGGTTGTGTACTGGCAATAGAGTTAATTGAAAGTTGTAGGTTTTCCTAAAGCCTTGACTGTAGGTTAGTGTCTGACGTATTAGAGAACAGATGGGAGAAATCTTAAAGGAGTATTCCCTTCTGAGACAATGGGGGCATCTCGCTAGGGTATATCGAGAACAGAGCAGGGAAAGTAGTGGCTGGAGGACCACAGGTTTCCCCAGGTTCGGCCACCACCAAGCGCTCTCAATAGAAGTGAAAGTGAGCGCATCGCCCTTGCGCAGCCACCACTCCCATTGATTTCTATAGGACAGACGGAAATACTCCCCCAAATAAATGAATGGAGGGAAGTAGTGTATGCGTGGTGAACCCTCCAGGACTTTGCCGGCAGCGTTTACGAGATAGTTGCGGACTCGAAACCTAGCGATATGCCCCCATTGTCTCGGATGGGAATATCCCTTTAAAAATGATGGTGTGAGGAGCAAAGAAGAGTGGGAAAGCCAAGAAGCAGATCCTGTGAGGATCAGCGGTTAAGTGTGAAGAGGAATTGGGAGATTAGGTCAGTGATTATGGAGGGGAAAGGATGGGTGCGCACATGGGAAAAGACAAGCCAGGGGAGGACTGGCAGAGGAAAAAGGCAGAGCTGGAAACAGGGGAGGGGTAGATTAACCAGGCACCTGAGGGTCAAATGGAGGGGTGCAAAAAGGACTACTTGCACATGGGTGCAGGTTTACATTTCTGCACCGAATCCACTGCAAAATCTGCAGATGTTACTTGAGGAATTTGTTGTAGATTTGATACAGTTTTGCCACAGATCTCATCCCTGCATTGAAAAGGGTGAAATGCACACAATGAACGCACAAAGAACTGACATGCTGCAGATTTCAAAATCTGCATCGAACGAAATAGATTTTTGAAATCACATACATTTTGCTTGTATTTTATTACACAGCGGTTTTTCCCTCGAGAGAGTCTACACGGAACAACAGAGCGTAATTTACAATATGCGCAGATATTTGAACGGTTCGACCAGCGCTAATTTAGCTCCACTTATGAGGGGCAATCATCATTACAGTATGTGACTGAATGATCGCTGGAGCAATTGTTTGGGCACCTTAAGTTCCATTATTGTGGGCAGTTCATCCTGTTTACATGAGGTGACATCCAATGATTATTATGCCTCTATAAAACATGCATTCTGAAAGGCCTCATGCACATGAGCTTATTCATTTTGCAGTCTGCAAACCGCAGATCCACAAAATATGTGGATCTAATGTGGATATAATGGATACCGGCCATGTGAATGCCACATTTTTCTAAAAGAACTGGCTATTCTTACCTGCAAAATAAAATAACAATAGGACATGTTCTATAATTTGCTGAATGGCCACACGGACGACATCTGTGTGCTACAGAAATTAATGGGTCATCGTACAATCCACAAAAAAAGTGGATCGGACATGGACCAAAACTATGGTCACGTGTATGAGGCCAAAACCAGAGTTTTGGAACCTGTAGATATCATGCCTGGCACCCAACTGAAGTGGTCTGTCAATCGGCTGCTCTTAGCCAATCAGAATCTCCAGGAGAGTGCTCATCAAAGCTGCAACAGAAGTGCTCTACTATGACCGTCCCCATCCTATCAATCGAAAACTAGTGCAAATTATCACATTATTTGTTAAAACTGCCCATGTGCACATGAAATTTAGGGAAAACGTTTAGTCGTTATAAGCTTGCCCACTAAGCAAATCCAGTAGATTTACCACATTAGTTCACTCTCTGAGTTGTGCATGACGACTGCAGATGAGACGGGCCAAAACCGTCTATTTACACAACTGTGAAACCAGAAACACCAGAAAAAAAACAAACAAACAAAAAAAAAAAAAAAAGTCCACAAACTGAGGTGGGCCCCCATTACAGCCAATGATTAGCTGAGCAGACCCCATTTACACAATAGTATATTTTTTGCGGTCCACAAAACAGATACCGACCGTAGTCATTCGCACTGTTCCCCTTCCGCAGATCCCACATATGTAACAAATGCCTACTCTTGTCCACAAAACGGCAAGTTGTATTTTATTTTTATTTTTTGGCAGGGCCACGAAACAGACATACAGATGTGCTTTCTGCATGTTTTGCAGTCCCACTGAAATGAATGGGTCCATATCCGAAAATACGGTTTGTGTGAATGGACCCTTAGTGAAATATCTGGCAAGTCATGTCATGACCAGGAAGTAAACAGCATCAGACACCGGAGCAGCATCAAAACGCCAGCGGATCAGGGGAAGTGAGTAAGGGTCCATTCACACATCCGCAAAACACGGACAGCGGCAATGTGCGTTCCGCATTTTGCGGACCGCGCATTGCCGGCACTATAGAATATGCCTATTCTTGTCCGCAATTGCGGACAAGAATAGGACATGTTCTATTTTTTTCGGGAACGGAATTGAGGACCCAGAAGTGCGGGTCCGCAATTCCGTGTCCGGGCAGCACATTGTGCTGCCCCATATTCTGAGCCGTATTCTTTAAGGAAAATTCTTTCATTTTCACTACGAAGAAGGCTTAACCCCAGACCATCAGGGAATCAAATATTAACCTCACTACTAACCTAGACCAACACAATACCGGCATACCACTACCTCACACCTCCTTAGTTTTCTGCCACTCCCACATAGTTAAATACAGCATACTTGAACACAAAAAAAACTGTTATCATGCTACTTTTTAGGCTCGTGTTTTTTAACACAATAGCGTATTCAAGTCTCATTTTGCAGTGAATTTCAGAAAGCCGTCCTTAACAAGCTGTTGACTATTGAAGCAGGGAATTTGATATTATGCTACTAGGGGCTTAAACTTGGGCACACAAATGAAGAACGCACAGACCTTTCAGTGATAGCAGAGCCGGAGCAAAGCACTGATTTAATTTCATGACTGCTGTGTACAGATAGCTGGCATTACTAAATGCTGCTCTAATATCAGCTTGTTAAATTTGAACCTGCACTCAGCGTATCAGTATACATGACCAGACTAACTGGAGTCAAGGGAAATATTTTGGGAGCGATTTATTTTTAACTGGGCTACAATACTGTGCTATGGCTGCAATGAACACATTTACACTGAGGGATTGATGTTAACGGACAATACAAAAGTAACTAGGCATTATAATAAATACTAAAGATTTAACAAAGAACTAACATATTCTATCACATTACAGTTACTAAAGAGAAACATGGATGTAAAAAAGAAAAGAAAAAAAAAAAAAAAAAAAAAAAACACGATTTTATGCTAATGCTAACATTATTATTAAGGCTGCGTTCACAGATTCCATTGCAGATTCCTTCAGACATGCTGGACAAAATAGTGCGGTAGAATGCAGGGCGATCGGGCGCCGCTCGTGTCAGTCATACGACACAGCAGAGCAATGGTAATACAACTGCTGATGTGAACGAGGCCTAATTAGGAATATCGGGTCTTACAAATTACTTCTGAAGATGTTAAAAATAGTTTAAAAAAAATAAAAAGTTTTCAAGAACATATTACAAAAACAAAAAATATTATACTAAAATAAAAAAACATATTCCAGAGCCTTCCAAACAGATCACTATTAGGAGATCATTATCTGCTGTATGAAAACTAGCTTGCTGCGATATTTAACAATGCGAATAAAAAAAAAAAAAAAAAAAAAAAAGAGAAGGAACTCACCTTGAGAGGTTTTACAGAGGGTCTGACAGTCACACCAGTGGAGGGCTTTCTTATAGATTGTCTCTTAAAGCTACATATCCTGCTTTCACTTCCGGGTGCAAACTGTATATGCAAATGGGATGACCCAGATTTGGGGTAAATATTCTTAAGACTGGAAGAGTTAAGTTTGTTGGGAGGTCCTTCCGATATACTTCTTTGGAAAAGATGGCTTGATTTCCTGGTGGGAATAACTTTGCTGCCCTGGTCTCCGTTAAGATTGATCTGACATTCTGCAATTTTATTTGAAGGGGAACAGGCAGAGGTACTGCGAGATAGTCGGATGTGGCGATGTGAATGGACTCCACTGCAGGGCTCAGATTCATTGTGTCTGCGTGATTTTGTACGAACACGTTCACCGTCTGCAGACAACGGTCTCTGCTGAGAAACACGTAGTGAAATAGAAGAAAACCCATCCTCTGCAGTAGCCGTGCTCTGAAGACCATGTGACGGATAGGCCTCTTGTACAGAGTCATTCAAGTAAAGTGGTTTAACGTCTCTAACTTCACCAATAGTGCAATTATTTTTGGAAAGACGGACTCCATTGACTGCTGTCGAAAGAAATCCTTTGGATGAAAGTTGATCTTCCTTCTGTGCAATCTCATTAGAACAAAGCATGAACTGATAGGATGTCTGATAAGGGCCTCTATTTATTGGGGGGCTCAAAGTAGTTGGAGAGGTCGGTGGCGTCTCAGAAGGACTGCGAGGGAAGATGACCAAAGAAGAACAACGTCTCAGAGGAAGCCTTGTTCTCCTTCTTGATGGCAGATTTCCTATAATCACTTCTTTGTCTAGTTCATCTTGGTCAAAAGGAAAAGTACTTTTACACCTAGAATAAACCTGCCGAACATTTTTTAGCTTGGAAGTATTCACTTCAGCATTTATAGAGGCTGCATTGCTGGAAAGCGCATTGTTAATATAACTGGCATCACCTAGAGAAAGGGTGCAGCTACTATTGTCACTTATGACACTATTAGAACAGGACCCAGTGTCACTTGTCGTACTTGTACATGATCCATAGTCACTGCTGTTACTACTAAATGATCCATTGTCACTTGCAGCAATGCTACATGAACTGCCGTTCTTAGCCAAGGTGTTATTTGGGAAACTGCTGTCATTTACGACCGGGTGACAGCTATAATTCCTGCTCATGTTATAACTAGAATTAATCCCATCCTTGTAATCACTGACGAATGAAAAGTCTTCTGCAGAAAGGTCTGCGTTGCCAGGCTGATGACATCTACTACTCCGGTTGGGCTGTAAAGAAATCTGCAGCGACGTGCTTTTTTTGCTAGGAGGTGTAACAGAATTACCTTGATATGAATGCCCAATTTCAGGTGAAGAGGACAGTTGCACGGTTTGCCGTGGAGACAGTCTCATCTGTATCACACTTGGTGCAGAAGAATGGGAGCCTCTTTGGAAGCACATGTGAATATTGCTATCCAGAGCATCCTCAGAGCTGTCCGGCAATGGATCAGTATTACTTCGTCTGGTGGCAAAATGAAGTCTTAACCGACGTGCCATTTGTTCCTTCTGACCATATTACTAATTCAGATGTGCAGTTCTCTCTCACTCCCCGAGCAGACCAGAAGCAGCAGAAAAACATGTAGATCGTTGGTATTACACTGCAGGAAAAGCCACAAAACTGCTTCATGTGTCCCAGCCAAACACAGGAAAATGATGAGCCACAGGGTAGAGCAGTGCACGTCATGAAACTAACGGACCATTCCTGACTCCACGGTTTCTAAATGGTCTTGGATTGCTTGTACTCCAACTGCATTCACTTACCAGGCACTTGATTTGTAGCGACATTTAAGCTCAGCTCTCCTGCTGCATACTGGCTGTCACACTGCCAGCCTTGATTTAATAATACCTTCTCCAATATGCATGAATGAGTCCTTCCCAGAAACATCAACGTGCCTGCATCGGAAAGCTAGCTGTGTGTTCTAGCTATAGTCGCCCCGGCTGAACATATGTCCTAGCTGAATCCATATGCCTTTCCTCTGAAGCGTACAGGCTCTAATATTTTTACCCATACGTATAGTGTTACAGGAAGTTGCAGGGAACGGAGTTCCACATAATTGAGTATCAAAGTTAGGATTGAATTACCATAAACTATCCATAATAGGAAACTAGTGAAGATTCCGCTATGCAGGAAACCACTGGTATTCATTTGAATTTCTAGTAAGAGAAAAAAGGTCTATTACTTAAAGGTTTCAGGAAAAGTGGACCATTTTCTTACACCGCCAAGGCACAGGGTTAAACTGCTTGGAGAATATTTTCACATGAAGCTAGTGACATACATATGTACATGGGCAGAAACCACAAAGAAGCAGTTTATTATCAATGCAATATATCGCAATGTAGTACCGAAAATCAAACAGATTCAGCTTACACAATAATCCACTATCAATTCAGTTTATTTTTAATATATAGTGTAGGGAAATGGATGTCAACCCCTTGTGCCCTAGAAGATTTAATTCTTTTTCAGTTTCGTCGTTTACTTATTGCCGTTCCTGAGCCATAACTTTTTTAATTTTCTGTTCACATAAGAGCTTGTTAGAAGTTATACCTTCTAATGGCACAATTTAAAAGGGGTTATCCCATGATTAATGTAAATAATGAAAATCAGACATCATATAGTACATGACAACCTCTTTCTAACAGAGCTAGAGCCAGCCCTGAACCTATCACAGCTCAGGAGGCAGTTGAAGGATAAAACTTAGCATGTGCGGCCATCTCAGTGAGCCAGACAAAGAAGAGAGAAAAAGCAAACAGCAGGTGGCGCTATACAGATACATTTTATTCCGTGGCTATACTACATTTTTAATTACATCCAAATACAAAAGTATTCAGATCCAGGTGCTGGTTTGAAAACTGTATAATATTTTCCATGGGACAACCCCATTAATATTGCATACGATATTCTAAATGGGGTGGCATTTGAAAGAAAAACGCAATTCCAACATAGTTTTACGGGCTTTGTTTTTACAGCATTTCCTATGCAGTAAAACTGACCTGTTATCTTCATTCTCTGGGTCATTATGATCACAACAATACCACATTTACATAGTTTTCAAACTATGTTTCTTGTCATCACCATATTCTGAAACCCATCATTTTTTTTTATAGTTACATCTACGGAGCTGTGTGAGGGCTCATTGTTTTGTGGGGTGATCGGCAGCGTTTATTAATACCCTTTTTGCATCTGTATGACGTTTTGATCACTTTTTATTCTTTTTTTCAGGTGGTGGGGAGAAAAAAAAAAATCAATCAAAATGACTGATTTGCATTTTTTTTTCAAGTGGAACTGCCGTACTAGTTTTAATTTTGCAATGTATAGGGACAGTGATGTTGACCATTTTTGTAATAATCTTTAATTACTGAAATCATACATTTCTGTTAGAAAAATAGCTCTAAAGTGGCCCATTTTGAGCCTTAGCGACACTCCTCTGTCTTCTGTTTACACAACAGTGTAGACTTGCTAACACTGACTGTTATGTAAACAGAAGACTCAAAATGGGCCACTTGAGTTATTTTTCTAACAGAAATGTACAATTTCAGTAATTAAAGTATATTACAAAAATAGTCTGCATCACTGCCCCTGCAAATTGCAAAAATAAAAATAGAATGGCAGTTACACTTTAACATTATGCTATTATATGGGATATATATTTTTATATTTTAATAGTACTGGAGTTTTTGGACATGGTGTTGCCCATTTGATTTTTTTTTTTTTTTATTACTTTTTTTCACCCTGGGTAACTACCAGTATAACAAGCAATCATTAATTCGCCATTTCTATGCAATGATGCATTTGTATTTATTACTAAACAGTAAACTCAGTATTCCGATGCAGTGCTGGCACCTACAGGCCTGTTTTAGAATATATCTGCGTTAGGCATCAGAGCCTCCAGCAGGCTCTGGCCTATCATTATAAGACAACAGCTTTCCCGATCTCAGCAAAGGGAACCTATCATTGGCACGGGAGCGCAGGTAAGAGAGGAGAAAAGAACTGCCAGTGTCTAGCGCTACTGTAGGTATACAGGAACACAGTACACTTACTGTCTTCACTTTTCAACACTCAGTACCACAGGGAATAGAAATAAAGCAGAGCAGCCAGCATTCAGCCAGGAACTAGGGTAGTGAGATTCCTCCATGGTACACAGGCGCTCATTAGCAATACACATAGTGGTACTTATACAACATGAGAATTAAATGACGTTTTATTTATTACACAGCTTATGATGAATGTTGCGATACCATATATCTGTTTGTTTATTTTTTAAACTTTTTACAAAATAAAATTACGTTTTAAAGAGATTTTATCTTTCAATAAACTTTATTCGATTTTATTAACCTTCAATTAATAGCCATGACAGGCCTGGGGGCCTTCGTTAGACCTCAGTTGTCATCATAATGCATTTGCAGGAGAGTGATAGGAACAGATGGAGCCTCCTCCCTCTGTCTAGCTGCCGTGGTCACTATTGGCCACGACATCTAGGGGGGGTTAAATGGCTGAGATCAAAGTGATCTCTGATCCTGGTCATCACAGCGGCAGCTCAGTCTCAGTCAATGCTCCAGCAGTGTTTGTACAGCCCTAGATTAGCCCCAGCTTCAGGGGTAAGGATATTATCAATGTCACGGTTCTGAAAAAAATCTGAATCATGATGCATTTAACTAGTGAGTAATGCAAATTCATTTGATTCACCTGACCCTGCCTTCCACATATTAACCTCTTAATGACTAGGGAATTAACCATGCATATATTGCATATTGAACAGGCCTTTTGTAATATACGGTAGTAACTTTAACCATTTATTAGGTCAAAACGTAAGTAAAACATATGAATAAACCCTTGAAATTCTGTAAAAGCTGTGTGTGTCAATGCCAGTTATTAAATTTTAGTAGCTCATAGGTATAGTCTGATTTATATAGTTAGGCACAAGACAACCACTGCATTTATATTTCTTGCAAGTCAGAGCTGACTGCAACATTGTGCAAATGTATGTGTACTACAGCCTGTTCAGCACCAGTGATCCTTGATAAATCAAATGAATGAATGCACATGTTAAATGACAGCAGAATGCCAAATCTATGAGTTGTGCACAAATGCACGTGAACACGATTGTAGTCATGATTCTCCTAATGTAAAGTTTAAAGAAGGGGTTAAATAAAGGTAAAGTAGATAAAAAAAAAATATATAAAAAAGTTTTGCATCAAAGGAATATGTATAAAATGTCATGGACCAAGACACAGGTGACCTCTAGTGGTGAAACAAATGTACCACTTATCACCAAAATCTAATAATATCTTTTATAAAGCATCAGGCAGCATGACGGATCCAACAGGCTGTTCACCCGTTGGAACAGCATTCCGGAGGTCCGTGCCGCTAGTGGGAAAGTACCCTTATTCATTTTGACTATTTTTTACAGACAGCAAATCCATAATGATTCACTGCAAGTTAGTGGCACCTACATTTATGTTTGTATTCTGTCATGTGTATTTTGATTAGGTCTTATGTCCTAATTATTTGGCTTACGATTGATTGACGTTTCCAAGACTACCGCCCATTTGGGCGTCTGACGTCATCACATGTGAGAGGGGAACTGTGATTTAAGGTTGTAAATTAGTTTATGTTAGCTGACAAAGGCTGGACGGGCCGTAACACGTCCTTTTTGATTGGATATACTTATTGGAATAGAGAGAGAGTTACAGTCAGGAAGAAGGTGAGCTTTTTTTTCCTCCCTGGTTGTGACACTCTCCGCTGTGGATGAACAACAGCACAGCCAGAGAGAAAGTGACGCCCATTGAGAAACAGGGCAGTCTCCTCCTCCCTTGTCACGGACGTTCCCGTGGCAGGTACCAGGAGATCGGAGAGACTGGCAACTCGTGGGTTAAATTGACAAGTTCACTGTGGATCTTATTGTTTCTGTGTTTTGGTGAATGCCGCACCCCTTGCTTCAGGTGTTGCTTGTTGGTAATTTACCTCTCCCATAAGTAGCGGCTTCTCACTCTTGGAGGTGCGGTTTAGGCTGGGTTCACACCTGAGCTGTAAAACGCCCTACGCCCCAAGAAGTACAGGAGCTTCTTTGGGGCGCAGTGTCGCGCGTTCCCGCACATAGACCTAGCGGGAACGCGTGACAATGGGCGTTTGCTTGTTTCCTCGGCACGTATATAAACGCCCGATAAGCACGCTTGTAAACAGCGCTTATCAGGTACGCTTATGTATGAACCAGGCCTTATAGATTTTCTTCCTGCCTTCTAACTAGCTGGTCAGTTGTACTCTGTGGTGCTTCTGGAGTTGCTAGTTTTCTACTTTCAGATAAGTCTTGTCTTTTCTTATTGTTTTGTGTTTGTTATGTTCCCTGTATCTGGGCCTGAGACAGAGACTTCCATTCATCCATCTGGGGAGGAATGGGTTGTCTCTGGTCTTAACCTCATTCCAGGGCCTTATGGGGTTATAAGGGCCTAGTTATCCAGCATATGAATATTCCTACCTTCAAGGTCTATTCATATTGATAGGTAGTTAGGGCCCGGATTCAGGTTGTCTAGGAGGTGACCTGTTCCTTCCGTAGTTTTCAGGCCCAGTTACTGTTCCCCTCCCTCCTTTGTTTAGTGTGGTGTTTTTCCCCCACACTGATCGTGACATCCCTGTACCGATGCTCATTAACATACGGGGCGGGAAAAACTACAGGGGGGCAAAGTAGGGCGTAGGATAAAAAAAAAAAAAACAGGCAGGGTGGCAGCATCACATTACATGGGACTCAAGGCTTTTATATATCACTGTAACCAGATCTTAATACAAGCCATTGATACAGTTTACCTTAACTATATCACTTCAGACTGACCGGTATTAGTCTCAACAGGATTCCTTTTACCATTCAGACTACTCTTTTCCTCAGGACAGAATATAAAAAAAAATGTAAGACCCAGGATATTCCCTGATCTTATTATTACTGCCGCGTGTCTAATAAAATCTACTATCAATTAAATACCATACGTGCTGTAGTTTATCATATTTATCAACCGCAACTTCTTAAAAATTCACAAGAACTGCACAACTCTTTTAAGAAAGTGGGAAGGGGGGGGGGGGATTGCTTTGCATGGCATGTGGTCAAGCAGGCAGATATAAACAGATGTAGGCGGGGCCAGCAATACCGTTGCAGCACAAAATACCGTCCCAGCTAAACTAAATACCACAATATACTGTTCTATGACCATACTTAGGACGGTGGTAGAGTTGAGTTCAGGAGGGCACATATGGACATAGCACTAATTAATGCTAGACGCATCAGGTACTTGTGCAGACAGCAGCAGATCATTACGTACCTGGCCAGCAGCCGTGAGCAGTGCTTGGGCAGCCCACCGGAAAATTTCCCTGCAAGAGCAGTCTGCCCCAGGAGTACACTGAGGAACTTGGACTGCTTTATTTAAGCCCAAAATTTGTCTTTCAAGCGGATCTGTCACCTACCTATACAGTCTTATGTACTGTGCACTTTGTCCAGTGTGTCTATGATAATTGATGAATATGATTATTGATAGCCATCTCCTGTGTATGCACATACACAGCAGCTTTTTAGGAGGATGGTGCGGGTTGGGCTTTCCTTGTGAATACAGCAGACTCATAACTATTAGTTTGCTGTATTTTTGATTGCTCCCACAGGAGAGCGGACCTGCCCCTATAATGTGTTTCCTTTATATAGGTTGCTCAGATTTTGAAAATGAAGCCGAAGACTTTTAAGGAGCCAGTACTGTTCACAATCTATTCACTTTGGGTGTGTAGTTTCCCTCAAGGTTTGTATAGAACTATTTCAACATACAATGATACAGAAAGACAGAAAACGTATAATGAGAGTCGACCCCTAGTGTACAAGAAATTAGGATATACCACCAGCTGAGGAACCAGGCGCCCCCCGCTAAAGGATAGATTCAGAGCTGACATCTGTGTATTGGAAATTAAGCATGTCTTTTGTGTAGCCACAGCTGCTGACTCTGCTGCTCCGAATGGGAAATTTCCTAAATTAGGCACATCATTTGCTGCAGCTAGCAGGTGACCACTGGGGGAAAAGAAGGCAGTGTACTGTACATTGTCAGGAAGAGTAACATAAAATACCATACATCTCCATGGCAGAAGCGTCAAGTCATTAGCGAGGCTTACGCTTTGAGCCCCTTTAATGACGACCCTGCAGGTGTGCCAGTAGACTCGGATTCCATGCTGTTGCCTTGTAGAAGCCAATAAAAGAATGCAGGATGAGGTTTATGTCTAGACGGCATGTCAATGAAATGCAATTTCTTCTTTTTACTGTCACAGATGCCATCACTTTTTGAAGGAGTTATCCCACAAATAAAGAAACTATTTGAAAATATTTAGCTTTACTCGTTCCTCTGCAGATCTGGTCCATTAATTACATGTCCCATGAGACCATCAGATACCTATATCTCCCAAGAGTGTCTTGCGGATTAACCCCTTCTTCTCTGGCATAGAAAACAGTCCATCACACACAGCCTGAGTGATTTGAATTGTCCTATTGGTTGTGCTTGCACACTATAGGAAAAAGCACGGGTCTCTTTGGTGGCGAGGACTGTGGGAAGGCACAAACGTTAGTGCTTTTTCCAATAGTGTGAAAGCACGGCCACTACTGATGGATTGCAGGGTGGTCGTAACCATGGAAACAAGTAGTATACAATGTGAAAAAAATGAATCAAGCTGGCAAAGGAAGCAATACAGACAATCACAATACATTAGTAAGTGCCTTGTATTAAAGTTCTCTACATAATAAATGCTACTTGCTGAAGTGAGACAAACCCTTTAATTCTTCTGTCA
Source organism: Bufo gargarizans (assembly GCF_014858855.1). NCBI lineage: Eukaryota > Metazoa > Chordata > Amphibia > Anura > Bufonidae > Bufo > Bufo gargarizans. Next base: position 168,996,319 of record NC_058081.1, read on the forward strand.
ATATAGTTGAATTAGGGCTTCGTTCCTACAGTACCATTTTGGGGTACCTACTGTACAACTCAAACTTTAAATAATTTCTTTGAGGGGAGGGAGTTGGAAAGAAAAAGAAAAAAAACAGTTCCACCATTGCTTTATTTTTATATTTTACAACTTTTGCAAATTATAAGCTTTATAAGGGGTGTTAATGATTTAAAGGGTTTCTGTCACCAGAATTAACCCTATTAAACTAGCTGACATTAGAGATGTGCTAATGTCAGCTAAACCTAACTAGCCTATTCCTACTTTTATCTATGCCCCCGTTACTGCAGAAATATAACTTTTATAATATGCTAATTAGCCTCTAGGTGCAGAGGGGGCACTACACTAGATTGACAGGGCTAGTCAGCGTTCACCTCCAACTGCCATCCCTGTGCGCTGGGAAAATCTTGCGCTGTTCAGTATTCAGCGCAGGCGCAGTGAGGAAGCCAGCGAGCATCTTTCACTCACTGCGCCGAAAACTGAACGGGACGGCGCAGGCGTGAGATTTACACGGCAGACAGGGCCGGCAGTAGGAGACCAACACTGCCTGGCCCTGTCAATCTAGTGTAGCAGGACATGGCCAGAGGTGGGAGAACGGAACCTCTAGGAGCAGGGGCAATGCCCCCCGCCCGCAACTAGAGGCCAATTAGCATATTATAAAAGTTATATTTCTGCATAGATAAAAGTAGGAATAGGCTAGTTAGGTTCCGCTGACATTACCACATCGCCAATGTCAGCTAGTTTAATAAAGTTAATTCTGGTGACAGAAACCCTTTAATCCATTTTATACATTAAAACGTTTTAAAATAAACTGATTCTTTTCATGTGACTAGATTGTGCTATCATCTGATATAATATACTGAAATACTGTTTTTACTCCAGTGATTTACTAACATATTAGGTCCTGCTTTAGTCAGGGGCTAATAGGCAAATACACAAGGCTGATGACAACCCATCAGCCTCCTGCAGTTGCATTGCAGAAGTAAATTACTCCACCAATTGAGTCCAATGACAGCTAAATTATTATTTTACTTAATTATATAGCATCAGCATATTCCACAGTGCTGACCAGATATTGTCATCACTCACAGTGCCTCACTGGGGCTTACTATATTAATTCTAAGTTAACCCATCAGTAAGTTTTTGGAATGTTGGAAGAAACCAGAGCATCCAAAGGAAATACACAAGCTTGAAGCAAAACATACAAACTACAGGCAGATGACAATTTTTTATTTTTTTTACCTATGGCAATCACCTTGTATAACAGGTCATTATCTAACAAAGCACAAAGTTGTATCCAGCGGGTAAAATATGGATCCAACTTTGTACTTTATGTGGATTACTCTAGGTGTGAACAGACCGTGCTGGAGTGTGCAGATTTTCTTTGCCACTAGGAGCTGGACCACACCATATTATTATCCAACAGGTTGGGCTAGTATAGTTGGGGTGGTGTGGTTATACTTTAATTGTTTTAGTAAGTGTCATAAAAGTGCGTATGTTAATGTATGTATGTAATTAATGTATTTATGTGCCATTTATGGTATGTACCCTGCTGTACCTGCCCTTTAATTTCCCTTTGGGATGAAATAAAGTTTTATTGCATTGTATAATATATGATGCCCTTGGTCAGATTGAAACCCAGGAACCTAGTGATGCCAGGCAACAGTGCTAACCACCATGCTGCCCACTATACCATTTCATATGCAAGGAGCTCCTCAAAGTGGTGGCTACAGACACCTGATAAAACTTCTGCTTCCAGTAAATTATGCGGGAAAATCAGAGCTATAATCTCTATGTTACAAAAATACGTGAGGCATGATAAAGGACCTCAGGTCTACAATAGGTTTGTGACACTTAGGCCTCATGCACACGGCCGTTGTTTTGGTCCGCATCCGAGTCGCAGTTTTGGCGGCTTGGATGCGGACCAATTCACTTCAATGGGGCTGCAAAAGATGCGGACAGCAATCAGTGTGCTGTCCGCATCTGTTGCTCCGTTTCCGTGGCCCGCATAAAAAATATAACATGTCCTATTCTTGTCCGCGCTTTGAGGACAAGAATAGGTAGCTATATTAAAGGGTGTCCGTGCCGTTCCGCAAATTGCGGAACATGCACGGACGTCATCCGTGTTACGGATCGTGTGCATGTAGCCTTAGGGTAATAGCCTAATACGCCAGCAATCATGTGTTCTATGGATCACAGCTTCAGTCCCTTAGTAGGATTTAAAAAAATAATAAAATGAATAAAGATTTATTAGAAACTATTTTATTATTTATAACCAGTTCAACAAAACACTAGGCTGTCATAGGAAGTACCTACCTCTCTCAGGTATTATCTAGCTGGCTCACTGCTCTCATTGCCTGGATCGGAGTAAACGCTGATCCCGGTAGTAAACATTTTAAATGCCACAGTCAATGCTATTAATCTGTCAACTGAAGGGTACTAAGAGGTTGGGATAGCAGCCAAAGGCTTTGTAATGCCCCCAGGCCTGCCACATATGGATGCCTATTAGGCCCTGCCAAACGCATTCTGTATTTTACTGTAACTGAAATAATACACTGCAACACAGAAGTATTGTAGTGCATTATAAGGAAGATAAGCGAACATCAGGTTCAAGTCCCTTACTGGTACTTTGTAATGCATGGGAAAATAAGAAAGCCCCCTACTATAGGTTTGCGTCTCTTAGCGTCATGGACTAGCAGTCCACTGTCCCATACTTTTTAATAAAAATAATAATAAAGTTAAAGTTTTAAAGTGTTTAAAAAAAAAATGTAAAAAGTAAAATGGGACACTACAAGTAAATAGGACACTACAAGTAAATAGGAAGGAGCTGTCCACAGAAGTGAACAGGACAAAGAAGCTGTAATTACAACTGCATTGTCGACGGCAAGCAAGTACACAGTGACATTACATGCACACGAACGTTGCTTGTTTCAGTGTCCGTTCTGTTATTTTTTGCGGATAGGATGCGGACCCATTAATTTCAATGGGTCCGCAAAAAATGCGGACAGCACACAGTGTGCTGTCCGCATCAGTATGTCCGTTCCGTAGCCCCGCAAAAAAAAAAAAAAAAAATAGAACATATTCTTGTCTGTTTTAGGCATTGTTACAATGGATCCGCAAAAAAAGCGGATGGCATTGCGGACTGCAAAACACATACGGTCGTGTGCATGTAGCCTGAGGAGAACACATTGGTGATCTTATACTGATGATCAATCCTAAAGATAGGTCATCAATATAGGATAGGTGAAGAGTGGAAGTGACACTTCCATTAGAAAGATGGAGCTTTTTTTTTTTACGAACTCTGTATTCATATAAAACTAACATTTTTGGGCAGTTTTTCATTTCCCCAAATCATACATAGTGTAAACTTACAGAGGCAGCCTACAGATCCACCAGATTTATTTCCTTTGGCTCAGACTGGATAAATGTGGTGCATGGCTAGACACTTTTGTGTAACTTGATACCACCTATTAGTTGGTTTACTCTGCAACAGAATAGTGGATCAAAATATTGGTATGAAATGGTGCATCTTAAGCCATTTCGTGCTAAGCCACACTCCGAGGCAAGCAAGTTGCAGTGGATTATTATTATTTTTTCTCACTTCATAAGTATGTCTAAAATGACACGTCCTCAGAATAGGTCATCAGTATCTAATCAGTGAGGGTCCAACACCCGGAACCCCCACCGATCAGCTGTGTGAGAAGCCACTGGTGCTTGCAGTAGTGCCACTGCCTTCTCTCAGCTTTCCCGAGGCCATGTGACATCGACGTTCATCTGGTCACATGACCTAGGTGCGGCTCAGCCTCACTGAAATGAATGGGGATAAGCTGCGATACCAAGCACAGCTACTATGCAATGTAAAGTATGGCGCTGTGCTTGGTAAGCTGCAGGAAGGCCACAGCTGATTGGCGGGAGTCCTCTGGGTCCCCGGGTGTCAGATCCTCATTACTCAGATAATGATGACCTATCCTGAGGATCAAATTCAGTATCAAAACTCCTTTAAGAGGTCATTTTCATGAGCCAACCTTTTTCACATAGGAGCCAAAGATCTGGCTCTCCATTCTGTCTCAGAGTAGGGTCCAGAGCGGGGAACCAGTCTGTGACATGGATTCCTGAAAGCTTGTGAACCTTTCAGAATTTTCGATATTTCTGCATAAATTTAAACAAATATAAATAAAACTGAAACAAGGAAAACAAAAACATTCCAGCAGAAAAACCGCATTCCATCTATGAAACACTGGTGGTGGTATCATGTAGGATAGCTGGCAATCATTGATGGGAAAATTAATTCTGAATTACAACAGCAAATTGTAAAGGACAATGTCCGGACATCTGTCTGGGAGCTGAATCTCTAGAGAACGTCAGTGATAGAAGACCTCAACCCTAAGCACACAAGTCATTCTACCAAAGAATGGTTAAAGAATAAAATTAAAGTTTCGGAATGGCCAAGTTAAAAATCCTGACCTTAATCCAATAGAAATGTTGTGGAAGGACCTGAAGCAAGCAGTGTATGGGAGGAAACCCATGAACATAACACAGTTGAAGCTGTTTTGTTAGGAGGAACAGGCTAAAATGCCTGCAAGCCGATGTGCAGGACTGATCAAAAATGAGGGCTGATTCACATCTCATTTTAGCTGATCCGGCAGGTTATTCTGGCAGAGGAACAGACTGCCAGAATTCACCAGATCCAGCAATGCCAAGCACAGCCATGCACAGCTGGACACCATTGACTATAATAGTATCCAGTAGTGATCCAGCACAGCTTTTTGTCCCTACCGAATCTGCCGGAAAGCTACCAGATAACTGCCAGATGCCATTACAGTCAATAGGGTCTGGCAGTGCAAGGCTGTGTACGGCTACGCTGGATCCAGTGAGCTCTGGCAGGCTGTTCCTCTGTCGAACAGCCTGCAGGATCAGTTAAATGCAGATGTGAATCAGCCCTAAGTGGAAATGTTTACCACAAGGGGGTCAAATTATATGGAATAATTTTCCTCAAAAATGTAAATGACCAGACTTTCAGGGGCGGGACATTGCATATGGCCGCATCTTAACAGCGCTCCTCATCCAGTTCCGGTGAATCCCCTCACACTGGGGCATTTCTAGCCAATCTACCTAGCTGTTTGCTAAGAGTTTGTTGGAGTGTGCGGAGGAGACGAGGAGAGCTCCCCACTTCATTTCCCTGGGACCCAGGGTGTTGTGAAGAACACGGCCACACTGACCCGCTTGAAGACGCCATTACCTCTCTTATTTGTGGGACTACTATACCATTTATTGGTGTCTTGACTGCTTCTGGTCGCCTTACTACAACAATACTGACACCTAGTGGCGAATGTTGTTATCGCTAGTGTCTAAATAACCAAGATACTTTATTCCAGTGTTTCCCAACCAGCGTGCCTCCAGCTGTTGCAAAACTACAACTCCCAGCATGCCCAGACAGCCTTTGGCTGTGCGGGCATGCTGGGAGTTGTAGTTTTGTAACAGCTGGAGGCACGCTGGTTGGGAAACACTGCTTTATTCTACCCTACTGTCACCCCCTCTCTACCATGATGCTTATGTGAACAACCTTTTCTTGCAAATCAGGGTTGGCTATATCTACTCGCATATCTCACTTGCACATGGACAGATATCTTCATGCTCTATTTACTGGCATGGTCAAACAGTCTAACAAGCCTCCTGCAGCTCCTAACGCTACTCCTAAATTAGCCGAACACCCAAAAGACTGCCTCTGCGTATAAATCGCGACCAGCGTCAAACCCTGCTACTAAATACACCGCCACGTCTTCAACACCGGAGTCAGCGCCACCATCCCCACTACCCCAAGGATCAGAATGACCTTCCCTCAGCTACTGAGGTGACCCAGGAGGTATCACGCCTGCTACTGCCGCTTCTTGACAAGAGTTTGGAGGCGCTACACACACCAATAAATAATGGCTTCTCTCAAATCACTGTCAACACACAGAGACTGGGAGGTAGAAAACAGGATCAGCACTTGTGAAGATATCACTTCTCTTCAAACCAGTGCCACGACATGTGAAGACTGTTCCAAACAACTATTAGATCGCCTAGAAGACCTGGAAAACAAAAATTGGTGGAACAACCTACACTTTATTTACATACCAGAGTCCATCAAAGGAGCCGACTTAGGGTACTTTCACACAAGCGTTAAAGTTTTCCGATATCGAGTTCCGTCCTAAGGGCTCAATACCGGAAAAAAACGCTTCAGTTTTATCCTAAAGCATTCTGAATGAAAAGCAATCCGTTCAGTATGCATCAGGATATCTTCAGTTCAGTCCCTCTGCGGTATTTTCTCCAGTCAAAATCCGGATCTGGAATTTCAATGCATTAGTCAGATGGATCCGTTTGCATACGGATTTCCAGATCCGGCAGGCAGTATAGGAAACGGAACTGCTTGCCGGAATCCTGTAACGCAAGTTCAGCGTTCAGCTCAACATCTGCCAACCACCTACACCATGCCTCCAATAGAGTATGCCAACCACTTATGCAAAAAAAAATCCAAGACAGATCCAATAAATCTAGGCCTACCATAGCCAAATTCTTCCACTCTCTCATTAACCCTTTAACAACCAGTGCCGTACATGTACGAGCTGCGCCAGCCCAATCTACGGCAGGGTTCCGGCAGTCACTGATAGACGGACCCCTACTGTATGCGACGGCATCTGTGAAATCACCAATGCTGGCACATTAACCCCTGCACAACCGCGGTACGTGTGATGTCCGTGCAGGGAGGAAGCAGCCATCGGGTCCCCGCGGAGCTGTGACGGGGACCCAATGGCAGGGAAGGCAGCCCAATGCCTTCCTTAGGCATCGTGGTTGCCTTTAGGGAGAGCTTGTGAGATCCAGACCCCTGGATCTCACAGGATGCAGGCTGTACGTGTATTACAGTGTATAATACACGTATAGCCAATGCTTTACAATACATAAGTATTGTGATGCATTGTAAAGGGGATCAGACCAACAAAAGTCGAAGTCCCAGAGCGAGACAAAAAAAATATGGTAAAAAAAAATAAAAAAAAGTTACAAAAATAAAAGTAAAAAAATTTAAATAATAATATTCGGTATTGCCACTTACATATCGACCATCTGTATAAAAATATCACATGACCTAACCCCTTAGGTGAACACCGTCAAAAAATAAATAAAATTAAAACTGTGCTAAAAAAAATAAATATGTTTTTGTCACATTACATCACTAAAATTGCAACAACAAGTGATCAGAAAGGCGTATGCCCCCCAAAATAGTACCAATGTAAGTCACCTCATCCAGCAAAAAATTAGCCCCTACCTAAGACAATTGGACAAAAAAATAAAACTATGGCTCTCCGTCTATGGAGTCACTAAAACATGATTTTTTTTTGTTTCAAAAATGCTTTTATTGTGTTAAATGTAAAAAATAAGAAAGTTGACATATTAACATATTAGGTATTGCCGCGTTTGTAACAACCTGCTCTATAAAAATACAACATGACCAAACCCCTCGGATGAACACCGTAAAAAATAAAAATGGTGTCAAAAAAGCTATTTTTTGTCACCTTACAGCACAAAAAGTGTAATAGCAAGCGATCAAAAAGTCATACGCACCCCAAAATAGTACCAAACAGTCATCTCATCCCGCAAAAATTATATCTAAAATAAAAAAAAAACTAGGGATCTCAGAAAATGGAGACACAAACATGACATTTTTTTATTTAAAAATGCTGTTATTGTGTAAAACATAAATAAAAAAGCGTAAAAAAAAATAAAGCGTTAAAGAACAAATCTTGCAAGCTTATTGGAAAGAAGGTCCACCGGATGTCAGAGGACACAGGATTCTGATATTTTTTCACTGGCTGTCACCCACCAACACAAAGCTTGCTCAGAATAGCTTCTCTACCTCATGAAGCCAACCCCGTCTTTCTATCAATTCTGTGACTAGCTGTATGTTACTTATAGTTATGTTATACATGTTAAATATACACTATTTCAGCCTCTACACTGGCTGTATAATGAAGTTATCATTCTTTGCACAAATGTATCCACAGGACACTAACTGCTCTCATGGAATGTAGTGGGACCGAGTTCCCCAATAAAACGGAAAAGGGTCCTTACTCATATACCATGCTTTAAATCATAGTTTTTCTACAAGAGACACACTGGGCTAAATATAATCAATATTTTATCAAAGTGCCTGGATTGGCTCCTGTATTGTGGTCATGTACACTAATAAATCACGAGGAGTGGCGGTTGTTATATACAAAGGCATCCCACGTATTATTCACGAAAAAATACTTGACTCAAACACTAGATACTTATATCTGGACATAACCATATGTGCTACTAGATATTCTCTGCTAAATATCTAAGCTTTAAACAACCCTAATCCCCAATTTTTTCCTCAATTTTCCAATTGTTAGCCTCCAAACAACTTTACCCATTGATCATGGCAGATTTAAATACAACACTAGACCCATCCATGGATAGCTGCTAAGAAGCATCCAAGTGAGAAGTGGTTAGATTAAGAGCAGGTCTTGACCCGCACCATTTTCTCCTACTGCCCTGTATAGGCAACCCAAATTTTCAGCAAGAAATCCCTCCAAGTATTTTTCTCAAATGGCAGAAGGAGGTGGGGTTGAGATGGTGTCAGGGACATATTGACTTCCACTCATATACAAGTACTATCCTAAGAACTTAGGCAAAAATACACCCTCCCCTCAACCGCTTTCTTGCATTTCCTTCAAGCTTCCAGCTATGCACACAAGGTTATTAGACAAGTTAAAGGGGTTGTTCGGGCTTTTACTATTGATGATCTATCCTCAGGATAGGTCATCAATATTAGACTGGCGGAGGTCCAATACCCGGCACCCCCGCCAATCAGCTGTATGAGGAGATGGTACTCGCAGTGCGCATGCGCCGTCTCCCTTCTCCCTTCCTGTCCGCTGCTGCTGTCTATGGCCTTTGTCATAGGCATAGCAGCAGAAAGAGAGTGCATGTGCCGTCTCCTTATACAGCTGATCCGAAGGATAGCATAGTCCAATAGTAAAAGCCTGGACAACCCCTTTAATCCTCAAAATAAAGAACATCTTGCAGTATATCTCATGAATTATAGATAGCATATTTCTAGAGGCCTAATCTCCCATTATTTGATCACCATTTGACTATTCCAAACAAAAGCATGGCATGATGACTTGGTTGCAGCATTTCCCCAACCTTACTAGTAAAGCTATCATTATGGTGTATGGTCACTGATCCCTTTCGGAGATGGATTCATCATGTGTCATAAGGATTTTGTTTGTTTGCCCCATCCTATTTCCCCATCCACATTCTTATCCCCTTTTCCCATCCCCAGGCATGTGACGAATCCACTACTTTCACATAGGTCTTGGTCATTTTAACCTCTAATTCTTACCTTCTCATTATTGTATGCATTATTCCCCTGGATCTTTACATTAGATTGTACTGTTTATGTATATTTGACAGTGCCATGGGGAGTGTTCAATCACTCCCATTTGTTCTCAGCGAATACTGTTTTTGTGAAAATATCAATATTTTTTTTTTAAGTCTAACATTTTGGACTCATTTGTATGATTTCATTATCTTGATCTACTTTTGTGTGAAAATCTGATATAACTTAGGTTAAATTTGTGCAGAAATGTAGAAATTTCTGAAGCACCGCTGTATATGCCCTAATAGCTCCCAGGTACAAGTCTTCATTGGACAACCTGTTTTAGCTTTCATTAAAAATAAATGCCAGTATAGTAAAGAAGCATACCAAGCGGTTTTCATCAAACACTTCAAAGAGAATTCTGTGCTTCTTTGGAGACACCTGGAAAAGAAGTTACAAGAGAAATATATCAATATATAATGTATACAGTTCCTGAGAAAGATGAGACACTAGAATATGAACCTGTAGCCTTCAAAAACTTCAAAACATAAAAAGCTACCACAAGAATGCTAACCTAGTGCAGAAAATCCTACAGATAGTCTAGAATCTTCTGGTTCCTGCGCTGTGTACACCTTGCAGTACATGGCCATGGTCACATACACCACTCCAGTCAATGACTGGCTTCATCTGTGACATGCTGCTTGTGGCCACATCACCGCTGAAGCCGGTTATTGGCTGAAGAGGTGTATGTGACCATGTCCATGCACTGCCAGGCGTAAACAGCGGGGGGACAAGAAGATGGAAGCAGCAGGAGCAGTGCAGAGGACAGGGGAGGGGAGGGGGGACGAAGCAGGTTAGTGTAGCTCTTTGGTTTCAGGAGATATGCTGCAGGAACTTGGTAAAAAAAAAAAAAAAAAAGTCATTATTACCAGGAAATCCCTTTAACCTCCTAACAGTCCCATTGAAATTGGAAAATTCCTCCCAAAAATGTCACTTTTTTATTGTATATTTTTAATGTCTGTCTGCAGTAAAGCTTGTTGGCGCACAACCCAGAGGACATTATTGCATTTTTAACCCCTTAGTGACATAATTTAAGTCTTAAGGACCAATAATATGTTGACCCTTTGTTTTCTAGCAGTCCTAACTTTTTAGTTTTAGCACCTTTAGGATTTCACCGGCCATTTTTTACAGATTTTGATTTCAAACTACTTCGCACACATTAGGGCCCCTAAATTGCCAGGGCAGTATAACTACCCCACAAGTGACCCCATTTTGGAAAGAAGACACCCCAAGGTATTCCGTGAGGGGCATGGCGAGTTCCTAGAATTTTTTATTTTTTGTCACAAGTTAGTGGAATATGAGACTTTGTTAGAAAAAAAAAATAATAATCAAAAGAAAAAAAATCATCATTTTCCGCTAACTTGTGACAAAAAAAAAATAATTCTAGGAACTCGCCATGCCCTCATGGAATACCTTGGGGTGTCTTCTTTCCAAAATGGGGTCACTTGTGGGATAGTTATACTGCCCTGGCATTCTAGGGGCCCTAATGTGTGCAAAGTAGTTTGAAATCAAAATGTGTAAAAAATGACCTGTGAAATCCTAAAGGTGCTCTTTGGAATGTGTGCCCCTTTGCCCACCTAGGCGGCAAAAAAGTGTCACACATGTGGTATCGCCGTACTCAGGAGAAGTTGGGGAATGTATTTTGGGGTGTCATTTTACATATACCCATGCTCGGTGAGAGAAATATCTTGGCAAAAGACAACTTTTCCCATTTTTTTATACAAAGTTGGCATTTGACCAAGATATTTATCTTACCCAGCATGGGTATATGTAAAATGACACCCCAAAACACATTCCCGAACTTCTCCTGAGTACGGCGATACCACATGTGTGACACTTTTTTGCAGCCTAGATGCGCAAAGCGGCCCAAATTCCTTTTAGGAGGGCATTTTTAGACATTTGGATCCCAGACTTCTTACGCTTTCGGGCCCCTAAAATGCCAGGGCAGTATAAATACCCCACATGTGACCCCATTTTGGAAAGAAGACACCCCAAGGTATTCCGTGAGGGGCATGGCGAGTTCCTAGAATTTTTTATTTTTTGGCACAAGTTAGCAGAAATTGATTTATTTTGTTTTTTCTCACAAAGTCTCCCTTTCCGCTAACTTGGGACAAAAATTTAAATCTTTCATGGACTCAATATGCCCCTCACGGAATACCTTGGGGTGTCTTCTTTCCGAAATGGGGTCACATGTGGGGTATTTATACTGCCCTGGCATTTTAGGGGCCCGAAAGCGTGAGAAGAAGTCTGGAATATACGGTAAATGTCTAAAAAATTTTACGCATTTGGATTCCGTGAGGGGTATGGTGAGTTCATGTGAGATTTAATTTTTTGACACAAGTTAGTGAAATATGAGACTTAGTAAGAGAAAAAAAAATAAAAAATTTCCGCTAACTTTGGCCAAAAAAAAAAAAAAAGTCTGAATGGAGCCTTACAGGGGGTGATCAATGACAGGGGAGTGATCACCCCACTGTCATTGATCACCCCCCTGTAAGGCTCCATTCAGATGTCTGTATGATTTTTACGGATCCATGGATCGGATCCGCAAAACGCATACGGACGTCTGAATGGAGCCTTACAGGGGGGTGATCAATGACAGGGGGGTGATCAGGGAGTCTATATGGGTGATCACCCCCTTGTCATTGATCACCCCCCTGTAAGGCTCCATTCAGACGTCCGTATGTGTTCCGATCCATGTATCCGTAAAAATCATACGGACGTCTGAATGGAGCCTTACAGGGGGGTGATCAATGACAGGGGGGTGATCAGGGAGTCTATATGGGGTGATCACCTCCCTGTCATTGATCAACCCCTGTAAGGCTCTATTCAGACGTCCGTATGTGTTTTGCGGATCCGATCCATGTATCCGTAAAAATCATAAGGACGTCTGAATTGAGCCTTACAGGGGGGTGATCAGGGAATCTATATGGGTGATCACCTCCCTGTCATTGATCACCCCCCTGTAAGGCTCCATTCAGACGTCCGTATGTGTTTTGCGGATCCGATCCATGTATCCGTAAAAATCATACGGACATCTGAATGGAGCCTTACAGGGGGTGATCATTGACAGTGGGGCGATCAGGGAATCTATATGGGTGATCACCTCCCTGTAAGGCTCCATTCAGACGTCCGTACATGTTTTGCGGATCCGATCCATGGATCCGTAAAAATCATACGGACGTCTGAATGGAGCCTTACAGGGGGGGTGATCAATGACAGGGGGGTGATCAGGGAGTCTATATGGGGTGATCATGGGTGATCAGGGGTTCATAAGGGTTTAATAAGTGACAGAGGGGGGGGGGGGTGTAGTGTAGTGTAGTGGCGTTTTGCGGTACTTTACACAGCTACCCTGTGTCCTCTGGTGGTCGATCCAAACAAAAGGGACCACCAGAGGACCAGGTAGCAGGTATATTAGACGCTGTTATCAAAACAGCGTCTAATATACCTGTTAGGGGTTAAAAAAAAAAAAAAATCACATCTCCAGCCTGCCAGCGAACGATCGCCGCTGGCAGGCTGGAGATCCACTCGCTTACCTTCCGTTCCTGTGAACGCGCGCGCCTGTGAGCGTGCGTACACAGGAAATCACGGCTCTCGCGAGATGACGCATATATGCGTGACTCTGCGCAGAGCTGCCACCTCCGGAACGCGAATCTGCGTTAGGCGGTCCGGAGGTGGTTAAAGGGGTTGTCTCATCATAGACAATCGGGGCATATCGCACCTATATTGAGAACGGAGCCCTGCAAGCTGGTGGCGGGAGGACTCCGGTCCAGCCACTACCAAGCCGGCTCCCCATAGAAGTGAATGGGAGCGTACCGCGCATGAGCGGCCCACACTCCTATTAATTTCTATGGGGCCGACAGAAAAAGCCGAGCCAGCGATCTGCTATTTCGCCGGCCCCATAGATAATGAATGAAGGGCGGCTGCGCATGCGCAGTGCGCCCTCCTTCACTTGCGGGGTTCCGTTCTCGATATAGACAATGGGGGCATATCCTAGCAATATGCCCCCATTGTCCATGATAACACAACCCCTTTAAGTACTTTTACCACTGCCAGAGCTCAGCTCGGGCGAAACAGGTAGTTAAGCCCCTATTACACTGCCAGATATTAGGCCAATTAGTGGGAACAGGAATGCTCATTCCTTATATCTGGCCAGTATATTCGTGCCGCTGCTCAGCTGATAAACAAGGAATCACTCGTTTGTTGGCTGATTTGCATATTTTGCCAGGATGAAATATGTACAATTATCGGCAGCATATCTCCCTGTGTTACCAGGGATAGGCTAGCAATAATCAGTAAGACTAAATGAAGGAGGAATGACTGTGGTAGTGATCATTCCTTCCCATTCACTTTGCGTCGGCTTGTGTAATTAGCTGATGCAAAGGAGTGCTAGAACTTTTTTATTTTTTTTGCGGCCCATTGATATAGAGTAGAGTAATGTGACCCTCAGACCCAAAAAGGTTGTGCACCCCTGCACTTTATGCTAGAGGTAGCACAGGTTTTTATACCTTCTGACATTTGGTTAAGATAGCAAAGTGCCACAGCAAAAGTAGAAGGCAAAGACGACATGCTTTTCATATGTTCAACACAACTGAATACTTACTCTGAGCAATATTTCCTCATTCCATTTTGGATTAAGGCTCTAAAACAAATAAGGAATAAGATATCAATCATAAAAACGCTGTGTTGAAAAATGGACTTTAAATCAAGCTTTTTATTTACGAGAACCACACCTAGTTCAAAACTCTGAGACATTCTAATTTTTCACTGAAAGCGACTGTACAGTCGAGCAGATATGTTGGATATGCTATCATATGATGATCTTGTGAGAGAAGCATGTATCTCTTTGGATGGAATGTGCAAGTGTATAAAAGGACAATTTTCCACGCTAGAAATATAATGTCAGAGTATGACTCTTCAATTTCTCTAGTAAGATTTGACTGTTGTAACTGGATGTAAGGTCAGCAATATCCAGCAGGGTAAAGATGGTGATGTCACTCACAATGGTCTGCCTAGCCACTCCACTTCAATGTAAAACAAGAAAAGAGGCGCCATCGGGCACAGAGGCTAGGCGAGTATTAACAGTACTGTCCATGATTAGAGTACAGCACCTGTCCATGGACTGTATAAGGCACTGCTCCTCAGCCCCATTGTAGTCAATATGGCTGAGCTGCAGAATCCCACAAAACCTGTAGATGTGTGGTGTTGTTTTTCAAATAAAGCAACAATGCTTTCCTACTCCTGAACAACCCTCTTAAAATCATTTTTCTTTCCCCTCATTAGTACTGTTACCCACTCAAGGTACTGAGATCTCAAGCCCTAAAATGAAGAAAATACAGTAGATAGCTGCGTATGCAAAGGCACTTTCCATTATACTGTGGGGAAGGTACATAAATAACCCACAAGTTTGGAGTAAAACATTTTTAATTGCTATTTTTATGTTTTTTTGAAAGAGGAACAGAGAAATTGCAGCACTCACCATATATATTTTTTTCCCTCTTGCAGCTTTATTCCAGGTTAAAATCACAGCAGATGCGTGTCACTGCACAGAAGCACAAGACAACAGCCATTTCGTGCTAAACAGCGCTTTAGCGCGAAACTGCTTTTGCCTTACGCTTTTGTGCAGTGACCCGCATCTGCTGTTATTTTAACCTGGAATAAAGCTGCAAGTGGGAAAAAATATATATGGTGAGTGCCGCTATTTCTCTGTTCCTCTTTCTTTTTTAATAACTAGTATTAATGTTTTAAAGGGGCATCCGTCAGCAGATTTGTACCTATGAAACTGGCTGACCTGTTACTTGTGCACCTGGCAGCTGAAAGCATCTATGTTGGTCTCCTGTTCATATGTACCCGCATTACTTAGAATGATGAAGATTACTCATACCGGTAATTGGATTTTCCGTATAGCCTCCACAATGGCACTAAGCAGGAGGGTACCCCACCTCCCAGGGACAGGACACAACATAGAGAACAAAGTTTAAAAGCCTCCTCCCCTTCTCCAGTAAATACATAAGAACTCAGGATGATGCTGAAGAAAACAAGACTTATTTTGGGAGAGAAACATTTTTTTTTTATTCATTAGCACATAACATAATCGAAAAGTATCAAGGTGGGGGGGGGGGGGGGAAAAAAAAAAAAAAAAAAAAAAAAAAAAAAAAAAAAAAAAAACTGTGCCGTTGTGGAGGCTATATGGAAAATCCAATTACCGGTAAGAGTAATCTTAATCTTTTCCGTACACCTCCCCAAATGCACTAAGCAGGAGGATTAACAAAGAAATCAGGCTAAGGAGGGACTACTCCAGACAGAACATTTCGTCCGAGGAACAAGTCCCTGTTAGACTGTACATCTAGCCTATAGGGATTAAAAAAAGTTGATGGACTAGACCAGGTTGCTGCCTGGCAGATTTGAGACAAAGAAGCTGAGGCATTTTCTGCCCTAAGAGGCCGACACTGCTCTTGTGGAATGGGCTTTTAATTCACTTGGTGGAGAGAGCCCATTTTCTTTATATGCCATGCTTTGCTGTCATTTTAATCCAGCGAGCGATGGTAGCTTTAGAGGCTGCCTGTCCCTTATTTTGTCCTGCGTACTGAACCAGAAAACGGTCTGTTTTCCTTAGTTCTTTCGTAGAATCTAGATAAGACAGCACACATCTACGCACATCCAAATGATGAAACTTCGCTTCCTTAGATGATTTTGCTTGGGCGCAGAATGTAGGCAACGAGATTTCCTGTTGACAGTGAAATTTCGAGAACACTTTTGGTAAGAAAGAAGGCTCGTGTCTTAGCACTATTCTGTCTTCCAAAATATTAAGATATGGAGGCATACAGGACAAGGCTTAAATTTCTCTGATTCTCCTAGCCGAGCTGATGGCTATAAGAAAGGCTGTTTTTAGAGTCAGAGAGATTTCGTCAAGGGGCTCAAATAGATGATGCATTAAGACAGAAAGGACCAGGTTAAGATCCCAGGGAGGGATCGTAGATCTATGAACAGGATGCAGTCTACTTGCCCCCATAAGGAACCTGTTGACCAAATCAAACCTGGCCAACCTGACCTCCATAAAGGCACTAAGAGCAGCTATCTGGACCTTAATGGTTCTAACTCGGAGTCCTTTGTCAAGACCTTTTTGCAAAAAGTTTAAAATTAACTTAGTATCAGGTGATAAAGTAGGATTCCAGGAGTCCTTGGAAAATTGGAGAAAGGTCTTCCAAGTCCTAAGATAGATGTTGGATTTGACCGGTTTTCTGCTGGAAAGAAGAGTATTGATGACTGAATCTGCTCACCCTTTTTGATTACAGAATGGACCGTTCAAATTTCAGGCAGTGAGCTTTAACTGGATGATTGTTGGGTGCCAGGCCGGTATTTGCAGCAGAAGGTCTGGGATCTGAGGAAGAATCCAGTACCTCTTTCTGGAAAGACTCAGAAGTAGGGGAAACCATGCCCTTTTTGGCCAAAATGGGGCAATCAGGATTACGTGAACATTCTTCTACCATCTTTGTCAGGACTTTGGGGATCAACTGGATTGGTGGGAAGGCATATAGAAGATATGGCGGCCAATGGCCTGAAAAGGCATCCACTCTCGTTGGGTTGTCCTTGAATGAGAGGGAATAAAAAAAGAGATCTGTTTGTTTGTTTTTCTGAGACAAACGAGAAGCGAAAAGATCCACCTTCGGATGTCCCCATTTGCTGCAATTTTTAAAAAAAGATGATCTCTTGAGGCTCCACTCTCCTGGGAATTACCTCCTCCAGCTCAGGAAGTCTGCTAGAATGTTCTCTTCTCCTCTTAGATGGACTGAGGAGATTGACTATGTGCGTCTCGGCCCAGAGAAAAATCTGGGATGCAATCTGGCATAGAGTCCTGCTTCTCGTGCCCCCCTGCTTGTTTAGATCTACAACAGTAGTGCTGTTGTCTGAGAGGATCTTGACATTCTGAAGGTGAATAACTGGTAAAAAGGCCCGTATAGGCAAAAATACTGCCAGTAGCTCCTTTGTGTTTGAGGATAATGGGAGAATGTCTGGGTCCCATGTTCCCTGTACTAGTTGCTCTTTGCAGTGGGCCCCCAACCTGACCTGCTTGCGTCCGTTGTTATGACCACCTGATTTGTGGTCCGCCAAGGAACTCCCTGGTTCAGGTTCGACTTGTTCAGCCACCAATATAGGGAGCTTTTGACTTTCGGGGAGATGGTCACAGACCTGTCCAGTGACAGTGAAATTCTGTTCTAATGTTTCAGGAGAAAATTCTGCAAGGGTCTTCCGTGGAACTGAGCCCACTTGACTGCCGGAATTGTTAGTCATAAGCCAGAATTTTCAGGATCCTCCTGAAGGAAACCTTTTTGAGCTGCTGAAAAGCTGAGCTCTTTGAAATGAGTTTATTCTTTGATTCTGGAAGAAAGGAGATCATTTGATAGGAATCCATCTGTATCCCCAAAAATACCTTTACTCTGGTGGGTATTAGATACGATTTTTCCAAATTCATCTTCCAGCCCAGAGACTGGGAGGACATTTAGAACAGTCCTCAGATGATCTTGCAGAAGTATCGGAGGATGCTGAAATGAGGAAATAGTCTAGGTATGGGATAAAAATTATCTCCTTCTGATGAAAAGAACTTGATATCTCCGCTACCATTTTTGTAAATACCCTGGGAGCTGATGCTAGGCCGAAAGGTAGAACTTGAAACTGTAGATGTAGAAGGTGATCTTCCAAGAATACTGTGAATCGTAGATATTTCTGATGTTTTTGATAAATTGGTACATGGTAATAGGCGTCTGCCACGTCGAGCGTTACCATGTAGCAATCCCGTGTTAACAAATTGATTGTTAATTTCACAGTCTCCATCTTGAATTTTTTGTATTGGATGAACCTGTTGAGATATTTTAGGTTGATAATAGCTCTGAAGGAGGCATTCAGGTTTTTTTTTACTAGGAATATTGGGGATTAGAAGCCTGTGCCTATCTGGTCTTCTGGGACTGGAATAACCGTTTCTTTCTGTAACAAGAGGAGAATCTGAGATTATAAGAGATGGTGATCTACTCTTAGTTTCTTTTTTTTTTACGAACCTCTCTGGAGGGGGGAGAGAAATATTCTAGCTTGTATCCCTGATTGATTATATCCAGAATCCAAGGGGAGTTTGAGATTGCTTCCCATGCCATGCTGAACTTTTTTAGTCTCCTCCCCCACAGGATCTCTGGCATCATAAACTTGACTGCTTAGAAGATTTGTCATGGTTAAAGAGGAATCCTCTACCTTTTGATGGCTGCCATGAACCTGAGCCAACCTTTTTTCTCTGTTCTTCGCTCCCCCTTTTTTGGTTTTGAAATGACTGCCGCTGCTGGATGAACTTGGTCTCAGTCGGGAACCCTTTCTTCCCATCGGTAGCTTTTTCCAGAATGTCATCTAAAACTGAACCAAAAAGTCTGTATCCTTCACAGGGAATACCACAAAGTCTATTTTTGGAAGCAGTATCCCCTGTCCTGGATCTTAGCCAAACAGACCTCCTTGCCGTATTTGAAATAGTCAGCTACAAAATTTGAAGCTTGTTTCAAAATTGGCAGAGAAGATAAAATGTCTTCTCTAGGGGTGCCTGAGACCAAATGTTCCTCCAGCTGCGAAAACCACAAGGATAAGGACCTAGCTGTGCAAGTAGCTGCAATGCTTGGTCTTAAGATAGCGGTATTAGATTCCCAGGATCTTTTTAGAACAGATTCACATTTTTTATCTATAGTGTCTTTTAAGAGCCCCATGTCTTCAAATGGCAGGGATGCTTTTTTTTTTGGAAATTCTGGCTATTGGCACATCTACCTTGGGAGTCTAATCCCAGTGGGCTGAATCCTCCTTGTTAAAGGGATATTTCCTTTTAAATACTTTAGGTGTACCAGCCCTTTTATTAGGATCCTTCCACTCTTCAGAAATAGTTTTTCCGGTCCATAACATTAAAAAAAACGTATTTTCTTCCTATCTCCTAGACCCTTGAATATCTGATCTTGAACGGACTGGATCCCTCTTGACTCCTCAATGTTTAAAGTGGATCTCTTTAGAAGAGAGTCTGTTTCATCTATTGAACACAGGGGTCTGCCTGCTTCATCCTCAGAGGAAGAGGCTACCTCCAGGTCCCAATCCATCTGGGGTTTATATATTAGATCTGGAGGTGGAGGGTTTCTGGGGTAGGGAGGCTTTTTTTGCCTCAACGGCCGAGCTGACTTCTGCTCTAATGATGGTTCTCAGATTATCCACCAAAGAAGAGGCCTCTTCAGACATAAACTTGTCTGTACATTTCTAGCATATAGGTCTCTTACTGTGACCTGCCAACTGCTTTTTGCAGATAGCACATTTCTTTTTCTGCGCAGTTTCCCCACTCCGTCCGGAATCTCTGCTCTGAAAGCACAGAAAACAACTCCTAGCTAAGGAGTAGGAAATGAGTGGGAAACCTCCACCAGTGAACCAAAACAGTGGCACAAATGTGAAGATAGAAATATAATTCTCTCCCAAGAGGAGGCTTACCGGGCTGATGGCCTTAGGGGTATCGGACAGCTTCTCCATGGGGAGCGACATAGTGAGTGTCTAATCCGGAACGCCAAAATGCTCTGTACGGCGTCCGGATCTCCATATTGTCTTCTTAACTACTTCCGCTAGTTCTCTACCTCATCCCAAAGGACAGGAAACAACTGGAGAAGGTAAAGGGGAGGAGGCTTTTAAACTTTGTTCTCTATGTTGTTTCCTGTCCCTGGGAGGCTCCCTGGGAGGCTCTAGGAGCAATGGGGGCATCACTGTCCTAGAATCTCTGCAACTCCCGCACTTCGATGGACAGGGTCAGGCAGTGAAAACATCATCAAACCTGGCCCAGTCAATCAAAGTGGAGAGTGCACAGCAGTTTCAGAGGAGTAACAGCAACTCCCCCTTTGCTTCTAGAGGCTCATTTGCATAATAATCAACAATCTTTAGCAGCAATGCGGGCACATATATGAACCCTCAGTTGCCAGGCGCACATGCAACAGGTCAGCCAGTTTCATAGGGACAAATCTGCTGATAGATGTCCTTTAAGTACCAAATTAGAAACAATTTAAAATATTAAATAACTTACCTTTTTAACAGTTTTTGTTTGGATACTTGTCAATATTCCATTTGTTGGATCATAAATAGTTAGTTTCACATAAGGATCACTGAAACAAAGTGATAAAAGTATTGTTATAGACAGTATACACACTGGCAGAAATAATGGGATATCATATGGTTAAGACTGGATACGTATATACACTCAACAGTAAAATTGCAATACTAAAAGGAAAAGTCTTGCAAATGGCAAAAAAAATTGAAACAAAATGTTCAAAACATCTCCATTTATGCAGCACTGAGAATGTGCACCAGACGCAGAACTGCATGCACTTACTGCATATGCATTGGCTACATGCAGCCCACCTATCAATGAGGTTATTAAAGGGGTTTTCTGACTTTTTTTTCATACTGATGACCCATCCTCAGCATACATCATCAGTGTCTGATTGGAGGGGGTCCGACACCTGGGAACCCACCAATCAACTGTTCAAAGAGACAGCAGAGTTGCCTCTTCACAGCTTACCAAGCACAGCGCCGTACTTGGTATCGCAGCTAAGAATTATTCACTTGAATGGGACTGAGCAGCGCCTAGGCCTCGTGACCGATGAATGGGATGTCACTGGCCTAGGGTAAGCCATGAGAAGGCAGTGGCGCTCACAAGAGTGCTGTGGTCTTCTAAAACAGCTGATCTGAGGACTGATCAGATACTGACTGCCTATCCAAAGAATAGGTCATCAGTATAAAAAAAATGAAATAAAAATCATAAAACCACTTGGGAAGGCAAATCATCATCATCAAGATCCACCGCTGGCAGCTCCCTTTGCAATTGCCAACCAATGATGTCTTAGACGTGCTTGATGGAAGATACGTTCATAGACGCTGCAGGCTATGGTTCCACTTTTAGGGCAAGCAGGCTGCTCACAGTAGCATGAGCAACATGAAGCCTGGCACTTTCCTGTGAAAAAAAAACGGCTCCTGTGACACTTTGGAGAAGCGGCTGTACCACTGGTTCCAAGACAAAAATCAACGTAACAACAAGCTGTTAGTGCACCTGAAATGAAGAGGGGTCTGGCTTCTGTACATTATGCCACCCCACACCATAATCCCAGGAGTAGCATTTGTGTGATGTTCCCTTCTGAAGGTCTCTTCATTGCATTGCCCATGTGGTGCCCAGACCCATCCCCGGCTATCATTCCATCTGAGAAATATGTGGGACACCTCGAAGAAGAGGGTAGACCTCCACTCCAGCCTCCATTGCCACCTTGTTTTGCATCATGCAAAAAATGTAAATCGTCATCTACAAGCCTCCAGCGCACCTACCTAATTGGTTGCATTGAAGTTTAGTTTTCAAAAGCAGATGTTTAACTTTTTTTTTTACAAGCCTTTGAATCCAGAGGAATAGTCTGCAGAGTGTGTTGCAGCTAATTGGAAAAAAGCAGCTTTACAAGCAAACAGTCGAGTGAATGTGGGAGCAGACAAGCGTGTTTTCATGTATTTAGCCTGAGGTGTGTGACTTGAGATTCTGGGACTTCAGAAGGAAATCAACTGCATTTATTCATTTGTTTATCTGTTTAATTGCATTTGAATAATTTACCATTTTTTATTTGTGTAATCAGTTAGTAATTATCTGCTCTATAATTAAGGCTACATTCACACAATGGGGGGAAAAAAATGGGCATTAAAACCTACACAGACAGTTTTTCATCACCATTTGCCAGCAATTTTCTGGCAGTTTTTAATGACCATTAAAAAAAAAAAAAAAAAAAAAAAAAGTAATGAATTTAATTGGCTTTTTTTCATTTTTTATTCCACCCTTTGTATACATAATGTCCCATATAGTGCCCCTTGGACATGAAATCCCCCACAAAGTGCCCCCAGTATGATTAACTCCCCCAATAGTGCCCCCCAGTATTATCAATGTTCTCATTATTGCTCCCCAGTATTATTAAAGAGGTTCTCCGGGCTTTTTATATTGATGACCTATTCTCAGGATAGGTCATCAATTTCAGATAGGCAGGGGTCTGACACTCGGCACCCCTGCCGATTGGCTGTATGAGGAGACTGTGCCCTTCTCACTCTTCCTGATCTGCTGCTGCTTTGCCATACACATAGCAGCAGGAAAAAACGGGAGAATGCAAGTGCACACCGCGCGCGCCATCTCCTCATACAGCAGATTGGCAGGGGTGCCAGATGTCAGACCTTTGCCGATCTGATATTGATGACTTATCCTGAAAATAGGCCATCAATACTAAAAGCCTAGAGAAACCCTTTAATGCCCTATTAGTGCTCCCTAGAATAATCTAAGCCCCATTTTGTGGCCCAAAGTATTATTAATGCTCCCTTTTATGTTTTTTTTTATTCCCCCTTGGTAGCCCCCAGTATTACGAATACCCCCTTAGTGGCCCACAGTATTTAGCAGCTTTAGTACTTCCCCACTTTGACTCCAAATTCTGCTTGTGTAAAAAATAAAAAAAATAAAAAATAAAAAATACCTCATCCAATTGCACGCACAGGGACAGTCACTCCACTGCATGCAGCAGGAACACGTCTGCGCTCCCAGCGTGATGACATCATGACACCGGGAACATCAGGTTCTACTGCATCTAGTGAATAGCAAGTGTCCCTGCACAAGCAAGTGGATGAGTATAATCGTTATGATCTTTAATTTAACTCCTAAAAGGCCAAGCGTACGTGTTTTTAAAGACAGGTGCACTCATGTCTAAATGGCCGTTAGAAATGGTCCCACTGATTTCAATTAGGTCTGTCTGGCCGTGAAAATGGCCCAAAATAAGATATGTCCTGACAGTAGTTATTCAACAGCCATGTGAATAGTCCTACTGACTTCAATTAGTTCTAAAAACTAACATGTGACGGCTAGTCGGGTGAATGTAGACTTACAATACGGTCCAGTGCACATTTTGTGCAATGTATGCACTTGAACAGCCATTTGAGGGTGCATACTGCTGTGCATAATGTGTGCACAAACCACGTTTGGAAGACCGGATTCCATACGATCGAACTATAGGATTAAGATGCCTTGATAATACGGGATGGAGTTTACACTGAGCAGACACTCACTGGTAAATGTGGAAGAGGACGATAGTATGGAGGTGCTGGAAAGTGAGGTAGCTAGCTGGCTAACAGTTAGAAGCCACGGTAGAGGGGAGAGTGTCAGGGAGGCTAGCCCTGATCTGACGCACACTAACAAGTCTGCCATGTTAACAGATGAAGGGGATGCCAGTTCAGGGCTAGCATGGACAGTCCCCTCCTTTAAGGAACTGACATTTCCCTAAGAGGGCAGGGCAGGCCAGATAGGTGCAGGTAGTAGGCTGTCACAAAGACCAGGATTACCAAATGGTGTCTTGTCTTCCTAGTGCTGGAGTTCAACATATCACGTCTCAGGTTGATAGATTACTGGGAGGGGCTGTTGATGGGAGGGGAACGTTGGCACCAGTGACAAAGTTAGAGGTAGGTGGAAAGTCCTTCAAATGTATCTCAGGGATTTAGGTCGCAACCTCAGGGCAAGGACATCAAATGTACTGCTTGTACCATGAGCCATACATGTGGCAGCGGGAGATTAGGTGACTCAAGAACTGGTGTAGGAAAGAGGGGTGAAGAACTGTATGACTTTGCCGTCAGCTACAGGCTCTATTGTCACGATGGGCTGCACCTCAATGGGGAACGTACCGGAAGGGGCTGACTGGCAACTTTTGGCCCAGGGGGCAAGTAACACCCAGAGGCCCACTGAGCCCCCCTCCTGCTTTCCCATTTCCCCTGCCTCCTCTTGAACCCCCCCCCCCCCTTGCCACTTTCGTCAGCCATGTAAATTACAACACAGGAAAACAGGAAAACAAAATAAACTATGTATGCTCCAATATATCGGCCGCCGAAACACATCAGCCCGAAAATTGAATTTTTGGTATAATGCCGAAAGTGTCATTTTCTGGGTGATACAGTGTTGCATCCGTGTATTCTCTCCACCCCGCTGGGCGCTGCTCTGTGTCCCCCCCCATTACACTTGATGACTTTTGCAGAAGAAACTGTACATTGTGTGGCACGGTATATGCTATATGTGTATAACAAACATATTTCATATGAAAACTTACAGTTACTTGGCTTGGCCCTTGGGAATCTCGGACACCTCCACACTTTGGCCGGGAGCTCGGCGGAGCTGATGTGTTTTATCCTAATGAGAAAAATTTCATAATAAGGATTTGGAGAAGGGGCAGAGGGATAGCAGAGCAGGGAGAGGCTGACGCTGCTACTAGGGGGCTCATACCATGGGGGAGTAATAAAGCCCACCGTAATGCCCCCCCCCCCCCCAGTAGAAATAATTCTCCTTATAATAGTGCAAAAAATACCCCCTTGTAATGTCCCCAATTGAGCTAATATCCCCATAGTGCCCCCTATAATGTGCCAGTAGCCAGATAGGAACCCCCCCCTATAATGTGCCAGTGGCCAGATAGGAACCTCCCTATAATGTGCCAGTAGCCAGATAGGAACCCCCCCCTATAATGTGCCAGTAGCCAGATAGGAACCCCCCCTATAATGTGCCAGTAGCCAGATAGGAACCCCCCCTATAATGTGCCAGTAGCCAGATAGGAACCCCCCTATAATGTGCCAGTAGCCAGATAGGAACCCCCCCTATAATGTGCCAGTAGCCAGATAGGAACCCCCCCCTATAATGTGCCAGTAGCCAGATAGGAACCCCCCCCTATAATGTGCCAGTAGCCAGATAGGAACCCCCCCCTATAATGTGCCAGTAGCCAGATAGGAACCCCCCCTATAATGTGCCAGTACAGTAGCCAGATAGGGGCCCTATCAGTGACAGAAATGACAACAAAAAAAATAATAAAATAGTCTCAGTCAGACTTATACTTACCGCACCTTCACTGAATCACCCCCGTCCCGCCTCCAGTTCTGCTGATGTCTTTACAGCAGCGCAGCGGCTTAGTCAGGCGGACGCGATGACGTCATCGCGCCGCCTGCGCCGGTCCGGAGGCCTCTCTGGTAGGCTGCCGGCAGCACACCTCCCCTTCTCCCTCCGCAGCAGTAGGTAAGTAGTATCAGTAACAGCGACGGCGGGGGCAGTGCCCTTAGTGACTGACAGTCTGATTCAGGGCCGGCCCCCCTGCCCAGTCCGCCCCTGCGTACAGGTGGACTGGGGGAGAAGATGGCTAGAGGGTTGGAGGAGTGCTTAAACTAAGGACTGGAAGGAGGGCAAGAAGATGCAGGGGGACCTGGGGCTAAGAAATGGAACTGGAGATGAAATTGAGGGAGGGTGAGAACAGATAAGGAAAAGTCTAAAATAAAAATAAAATAACCAAAAACTTTTAACTACATGTATACTAGAGTGAACTAATTGGTGAACTGGAATTAGTGATGCGTGAGGAGGACATAATGGGGAATGACTGAGACATGGCTGGATGATTATGACTGGGCAGTTAACGTACAGGGTTACAGTCTGTTTAGAAAACATTGTAAAAACCGAACAGGGGAAAGGGGTTTGCCTTTATGTAAAATCCATGAAGATATAAGTGATAAATGAACATGCGAGTATAAACACTGTGGGTATAAATACATGGACATAAAAAAAAAAAAAAAAAAAAAACAATAGGAGTTTGTTATAACTTTTTCACAGAAAATCTACTACTAAAGTGGAGTGACATGTGCAGATATTTCGCAGATTATCAGGAACGAGCGTCTTTGCGAACACTGGTTCTCGA
This sequence comes from Bufo gargarizans, assembly GCF_014858855.1. NCBI lineage: Eukaryota > Metazoa > Chordata > Amphibia > Anura > Bufonidae > Bufo > Bufo gargarizans. Next base: position 169,022,545 of record NC_058081.1, read on the forward strand.
CAATCTGCCTGTCTAAAGGTGCAGCCAATCACCCAATGAACGAGTGCATGCAGGCACATAAATGATAGCAATCCCTCGTCCTCATAGTGTGGAGGTGATTGCTGCATGTGCCTGAACAGCTGGATGGCGCTCTTTGGATCAGGCATTGACTGAAGCTGCCTGAAGGCTCACTGGCCACATTAACTATAATGCGGACCGGAAAAATCCAGTTGCAACCCAGCAGATATGCTGAGAACTGGCCGGACAAGTAATGCTGCAAGGAGACGGCGGGCATACAGGCAAAGTCCAGCCATGCCGGAGCCAGATAGCACCAGCAGGTTGTTTCCGCTGGAACAGCCTGCTGGATCTTTGAACACTAGTGTGAAACTAGCCTTAGAGAAATACAGTGAGGAACATAAGTATTTGAACACCCTGCGATTTTGCAAGTTCTTCCACTTAGAAATCATGGAGGGGTCTGAAATTCACATTGTAGGTGCATTCCCACTCTTGAGACAGAATAAAAATAATAATAAAAAACAAAGGAAATCACATTTTATGATTTTTAAAGAATGTATTTGTCTTGCACTGCTGAACATAAGTATTTGAACACCTGAGAAACAGCAGGAATTCTGGCTCTCAAAGACCTGTTACTGTGCCTTTAAAAAGTCCACCTCTACTCCACTCATTAATCTAACTTAGTAGCACCTGTCTGAGCTCATTAAAGACCCCTGTCCACCCCAACTTTCCATCAGATGCCAACTACTACCTAGGGTGACCACGTGTCCCGGATTGCCCGGGACAGTCCCGCATTTGGAGAGTCTGTCCCGGGTCCCGGTCACCCTCATTCCGGGACAATTTAGTGTCCCGGAATGACCTGAGCCACAGCCGCCGACCTCTGCTAATTGCTCTGAGGCTCCAGGACCACCACACATTACAGTCCAATCATCACCTACCCGGACAGAAACCTTCGGGCGGTGAGGTGATCCGCTTCCCAGCGTGACGTCACTTCACGGCGCCACTAGCCTAGGTCGCCGGCTGATGACGTCAGGACTCTGAGTCTGAGAGGAGATGAAGCTGCGGGTAGGCGGCGCAGTGATGTGAGCAGTGAGCTGTGCTGAGGTAACTGGCTGGCGGGATGATGATGACATACGTTCTTAACTTCTTATGTATGCCGGTCACGTTTCACTCTACTATCCATTCATGTTGTGATAGATATTAGGGGTATAGGGATGAGCCATAGATTACAATTACAAGTGGAGTGGAGGTTTATGGAAGTGATTGTATTATATACTACTAGCAGGAGACACTTTATAGTATATTGTCTGCTCTGTATTACTGGGCTGCAGTGAAAGGGAAAACCAAACTTTTCCCCAAACTAGTAAAAACTTGCGAAAAAAATATCCCCCTTTCCTGGATAAGGCTATGTTCACACCTAGTATAACCTGTGACCAGCAGAGCGGACCGCACATGTGATCAGAACTTTACCACGCTGCCATTCACTGAAAACGGAAGGTACTCCATATGCCTTCTGTTTTTCTGTTCTGTTCAAAGATAAAACATGTCCTATTATTGTCTGCATAACGGACAAGTATAGTACTGTTCTATCAGGGGCCAGCTGTTCCATTCTGCAAAAAACGGAATGCGTGACCACGTGTCCCGGATCGTCCGGGACAGTCCTGCATTTGGAGAGTCTGTCCTGGGTCCCGGTCACCCTCATTCCGGGACAATGCAGACAGTGTCCCAGAATGACCTGAGCCGCCGACCGCTGCTGTTGTGACAGTCAGGGCCAGCGCTTCCATAGAGGCAAGGGGCCGGAGATGAGCGCTTCCATTGTGGAAGTGTAGTGTCCCACTAGGTAGGGGTGGGCACTACACAAGGGTTAATTGGGTCATGTGTGTTACTTCTGCTCACAAGGGACAGTGATATTGTATTTAACTATGCATTTAATGTATTTTTCTATGTGTTATTACATATGTTGGTTCCCCTGTTATATGCTCAGCAGGCCTATTTGGGTGTGGTCCCTATTTGCAGAGTGTGCCCCAGAGGAACTTGTGTCTACCTCTCTTTCACTGCCGCATGCCTGCCCAGGGTTCTCCTTCAAACAGTGAGTAACCCTCGATTGCCCATAACCGTGACCTTACTATCGCAATACCCTGCAGGTCTAGGCGTGCTGCAGAAGCGCTCATCTCCAGTCATCTGTATCGCCGTTCTCAGGACAGCAATACAGAGGGCTGTGCACTTGTGCACTGTGCAGCAGGGCAGGGGAGGTAGAGGTGTGTCCCTTCCCCGTCCTCTGATAGGCTGCAGGCACTAGGCCGGCGCGGGACACAGCTGTACAGCGCGGGACACAGCCTGCATCACATCGCTGCCAAGGAGGTAAGCATAAGTGTTTTTTTTGTTGTTGTCAATACTGTACTGGTGGCTACTGGGCCTGGACAGTTCCTTGGTTCCAAAAGCAGGACACCAGGGAACAAGTTCGGGATGGCGATACAGGAACCTAAAATCTGGACTGTTAGGAGGCATGATGTTAGAGAGCCGGAAGTTCCTAAAGTATCTCTTCTGTTGTCTTTGTCTTCTGATCAGAAGTTCAGAACCAACTGCTACGTGAATCACACAACTGGTGCTAAACCATTCCAATATGGGTGGCAGCAGTGATGAACAGGGGCCTTCGACTTCTTCAGAAGCAGCAAAATCAAAAAAGATAAAGCGAACGTGCCGATTCCGAGACTCATGGAAAACAACTTACACTTGCATAACTGCAGTGACGGGTAACAATCATAGAGCACATTGTACTCTGTGTAGGCGAGAGTTTGGAATTGGTCATGGTGGTGAAGGTGACATCAAAATTCACTTGTCTAGTGAAAGTCACAAAAATGCTGATCGGGCTGAAAAACAAAGTGACATGCTTTTCAAATTTATGATTCCCTCTAAGGATATGGCACTGCAAGAGGAAATAATAGCGGCTGAAATATCAATGGTTTACCATTCCGTGCGCCACAGTCACTCGTATAGATCTTTGGACTGCACCATGAAACTTCTCCCTGTTCTCTTTAAGGATTCTGCAAAAGCCACGAAGATGTCATGTGGTCGTACTAAAGCTGAAGCCATTGTAAAAAATGTGCTGGCTCCTTACAGTGTAGAAATGATAGTTAATGACTTGAAAAACAGCTATGCTTATTTTAGTGTTGGATCAGATGCATCTAACCATGGAAACACCAAACTTTTCTCCTTAGTTCTGCGTTACTTTAAGCCCTCCAATGGTGCGGTAACAAGTTTGTTGGATTTTTATGAAGGTGATGAAAGTGCTGCTGCAATTTCAGAGCAAATTTTACATGTGATAAGGTCAAATGGCCTATCTGTAGATATGATTTCTGCATATTCTGCTGACTATGCGAGTGTGAACTTTGGTAAGCATAATGGTGTGTACCAGAAGCTTCATGCTATCAATGGTCTGATATTGCCAGCTGGCTGTCCAGCTCATATACTTCATAATACAGCTAAAAAGGCTTCAGATGTCTTAAACTGTGACGTGGAAAGTCTAATTTTGAAGTTATATAATTTCTTCTCAATATCAGCCAAGAGAGTTGCCACACTGAAAGAAATGTTTGACTTTGTTGACCTCGAATGGTCAGAACTTCTTCGACATGTACCAACAAGATGGTTGTCTCTTTATCCAGCAATCGAGAGAGTTTTAAAAAATTGGCCAGCTGTAAAAGCTTACTTTCAAAGCATTGGTAAGGACAAACACCTAAGGTGATATGGCAATTTATTGTGGATGAAGACGGTGAGACCACAGAACTGGACCCGCCATCAGTTCCTGAGTTACAGTGGAGGAAATAATTATTTGACCCCTCACTGATTTTGTAAGTTTGTCCAATGACAAAGAAATGAAAAGTCTCAGAACAGTATCATTTCAATGGTAGGTTTATTGTAACAGTGGCAGATAGCACATCAAAAGGAAAATCGAAAAAATAACTAAATAAAAGATAGCAACTGATTTGCATTTCATTGAGTGAAATAAGTATTTGAACCCTCTAACAAAAAAAGACTTAATACTTGGTGGAAAAACCCTTGTTTGCAAGCACAGAGGTCAAACGTTTCTTGTAATTGATGACCAAGTTTGCGCACATTTTAGGAGGAATGTTGGTCCACTCCTCTTTGCAGATCATCTCTAAATCCCTAAGGTTTCGAGGCTGTCTCTGTGCAACTCTGAGCTTGAGCTCCCTCCATAGGTTTTCGATTGGATTAAGGTCCGGAGACTGACTAGGCCACTCCATGACCTTAATGTGCTTCTTCTTGAGCCACTCCTTTGTTGCCTTTGCTGTATGTTTTGGGTCATTGTCGTGCTGGAACACCCATCCACGACCCATTTTCAGTTTCCTGGCAGAGGGAAGGAGGTTGTCGCTCAGGATTTCACGATACATGGCTCCGTCCATTTTCCCGTTTATACGAATAAGTTGTCCTGTGCCCTTAGCAGAAAAACACCCCCAAAGCAAAATGTTTCCACCCCCATGCTTGACGGTGGGGACGGTGTTTTGGGGGTCATAGGCAGCATTTTTCTTCCTCCAAACACAGCGAGTTGAGTTAATGCCAAAGAGCTCTATTTTGGTCTCATCAGACCACAGCACCTTCTCCCAGTCACTCTCTGAATCATTCAGGTGTTCATTGGCAAACTTCAGACGGGCCTGCACATGTGCCTTCCTGAGCAGGGGGACCTTGCGAGCCCTGCAGGATTTTAATCCATTGCGGTGTAATGTGTTTCCAATGGTTTTCTTGGTGACTGTGGTCCCTGCTAATTTGAGGTCATTAACTAACTCCTCCCGTGTAGTTCTAGGATGCTTTTTCACCTTTCTCAGAACCATTGACACCCCACGAGGTGAGATCTTGCGTGGAGCCCCAGAGCGAGGTCGATTGATGGTCATTTTGTGCTCCTTCCATTTTCGAACAATCGCACCAACAGTTGTCACCTTCTCTCCCAGCTTCTTGCTAATGGTTTTGTAGCCCATTCCAGCCTTGTGCAGGTCTACAATTTTGTCTCTGACATCCTTGGACAGCTCTTTGGTCTTTCCCATGTTGGAGAGTTTGGAGTCTGCTTGATTGATTGATTGATTCTGTGGACAGGTGTCTTTTATACAGGTGACTAGTTAAGACAGGTGTCCTTAATGAGGGTGACTAATTGAGTAGAAGTGTCTAACCACTCTGTGGGAGCCAGAACTCTTAATGGTTGGTAGGGGTTCAAATACTTATTTCACTCAATGAAATGCAAATCAGTTGCTATCTTTTATTTAAAGTTATTTTTTCGATTTTCCTTTTGATGTGCTATCTGCCACTGTTACAATAAACCTACCATTGAAATGATACTGTTCTGAGACTTTTCATTTCTTTGTCATTGGACAAACTTACAAAATCAGTGAGGGGTCAAATAATTATTTCCCCCACTGTATATCTTCAGTTTTTACACAACTGCTTGCCTGTTTTTCAGACAGCCATATTAAAACTGGAGAAAAATGATCTGATTGCAGTTGATGTCTATGAGATCATGAAGTCAGCGAGAGGCAAACTAATCCAAAGACAGACAGACCATTTTTTTGGATACCTTGTTGGGAAAGCTTTGAAGAAACTACCTCGTCTGCAAGCAATGAAAATTGAATCCGAATTCTTAGCATTTTATGAAAAAGCTGTTCATTATTTAGAACAGTGGTTTGATTTTTCAGACAAAAACTATTTGTCGAAAATTCAGTGTTTAAATTTAAAGGAGAACCTTACGTTTTATAACCTGGTGGTAGCAGTTAAAAGTCTGAATTTAGAAGACTCTCTTTCAATGGATAACCTTTATGAAGAATATACTTGTGTTTGTCCACAACTTCAAACAAATTCCACCGGTTCTGAAGCAGATGATGATCTCAATACCGATGTTATATGGTCAACAATATTCATGAAAGCTGGACATGAAAAACTGCCAAACCTCTTGAAAGTGGTTGCTTTTGTCATCAGCATTCCATGCTCAAATGCAGCAGTTGAAAGAGTCTTCAGCATAGAGCTAATAAAATCTGAACTCCAGGTGAAAATCAATTTTGACATGGACTGTCACTCTTTTTACAGCTTTGTAAAACAAAATAAAAAAACTCTTGCAATGTGCAAGAAGTGACAAGAAATACACATTTAGGCATTAGTGTTAAAACAAAAGATACTAAGCTTGTGCCGTGTAGTCTAATGTGCAAGAGTTTGGTGAGCTGAACTAGAATCAGCATTTATATTTTCAGAGATAATTTACTGTATTGTTAGTATTATCTTTATTTTCAAGAATATATTGTAGAGTAATATATTGGTTATTTATACATTAAGAAATATGTGGAATTGTTTTGCAGTCTGTTATTTATGGTTGGTAAAGTATTCATATTTTGTAAAAGTTCCTGCTCATTAAGAAAAATAAATAAAAAAAACTGTTCTTTAATGCAACTTGTTTTGTTTTCTATTTCTTAAAAGATGTCTAAGTAGCCAGTTAATGTGTGCAGAAATACTGAAAAATGCACAGGCAGATATGTTTTGGCCAGTCTCAAGTATACGTTTGACGAAATGCACTTGTGAAAGTAAGTGTCCCTGAATGGCAGTTAGGAAATGTGGTCACCCTACTACTACCATGGGCAAGACCAAAAAGCTGTCAAAAGACACCAGAGACAAAATTGTGGACCTCCACAAGGCTAGAAAGGGTTACGGGGCAAATGTCAAGTAGCTTGGTGAAAATAGATGAAACTGTTGAAAATTGAAAGAGGCTAAATTGAAAATTTAAATTGAAAATGTTAGAGGCTAAAAGAGTCAGTCTCCCTCGGACTGGGGCTCCATGTAAGATCTCATCTTGTGGGGTATCACTGATGATAAGAAAGGTGAGGAATCAGCCCAGAACTACAAGGGAGGTGCTGGTCAATGACATGGAGAGCTGGGAGCACAGTTTTAAAGGTCACTGTAGGTAGAACACTACGCCGTCATGGTTTCAAATCATGTATTGCACAGAAGTTTCCCCTCCTCAAGTCATCACATGTCCAGGCCCGTCTGAAGTTTGCCAATGACCATCTGGAGAGAAGGCATGGGAGAAAGTCATGTGGTCAGATGAGAACAAAGTAGAACTTTTTGGTCTAAACCTCACTCATTTTGTTTGGAGGAAAAAGAAGGATGAGTTGAATCCCAAGACCATCCCTACTGTGAAGCATGGGGGTGGTAACATCATGCTTTGGGGGTGCTTTTCTGCGAAGGGGACAGGGCGACTGCACTGTATTAAGGAGAGCATGAATGGGGCCATTTATTGTGATATTTTGAGCAACAACCTACTTCCCTCAGTCAGAGCATTGAAGATGGGTCGTGGCTGGGTCTTCCAACATGACAACAACCCGAAGCACAAAGCCAGGATAACCAAGGAGTGGCTCTGTAAGAAGCATATCAAGGTCCTGGAGTGGCCTAGTCAGTCTCCAGACCTAAATCCAATAGAACATCTTTGGAGGGAGCTGAAACTCTGTGTTGCTCAGCGACAGCCCTGAAACCTGACAGATCTAGAGGAGATCTGTGTGGAGGAGTGGGCCAAAAACCCTATTGCAGTGTGTGCAAACCTGGTCAAGAACTACAGGAAACGTTTGTCCTCTGTAATTGCAAACAAAGGCTTCTGTACCAAATATTAACACTAATTTTCTCAGGTGTTCAAATACTTATGTTCAGCATTGCAAGACAAATAAATTCTTTAAAAATCATACAATGTGATTTCCTGATTTTTTTTATTTTCATTCTGTCTCTCAGAGTGGGAACGCACCTACAATGTGAATTTCAGGCCCCTCCAGGGCTGTCACGATACCAAAATTTTGATTTGATTTAGATACCATGAAAAAGTATTGCGATACTCGATACCACAAAAAAAAAAAATCAAAAGATAAAAGCCGCGTGCAATCCGCATTTTATGGAACGTCCAGACCATAATAGACCAGTCCTATACTATTTTTTGGGGGACAAGGTTTTCAAAAAAATGGTGAATTGCGCGTGTTTTTTTTTTTTGCTATTGGGTTCACCGCATAGTACGGTAGATATTTTTTTTATTTTTTTATAGTTTCGACTTTAGCGGACGTGGCGATATGTAATATGTTAATTTTTTATTGTTTATATATTTTATATGTAAAATTGGGAAGAGGGCCGATTTTTTTTTTATTTTTGCGTTTTTTTTTAAATCCCTTGACCTATTCACCCTAATAGAGCTCTATTAGGGTGAATAGGAATTTATAATGTGTTACAACTGTGTAAACCCTTGATGCATAGCATATATGTAAAGAGGTTGTTTCTACATCTAACTGAAATCAATATGCACTGCATATTATAAATTGAATCCCATTTTGTGGATGATCCTCACAAAATCTTGACCCTGTGCTGTGAAAGGCCCGTTATACTAAGTGCAGCGAGACATCCAGGCGAGTGAGGTGAGGCTTGTCTGTGCTCGGTCTGCTAAAAACTAAATTTCTTATCTATGTTCAATCAGTTTGGTTTCCAACTGCATTCTGTTTGTCAGATTTTTCCTCAGTATGTCAGTTGTTTTTCACACTAAACAATGTCCATCCTGCCTTTCCTAGCAACCATTCATGACAAACCGACTGCGCTGCAAGTAATGCATCCGTGCACTGTTTGTTTCCACAGACCCAGCGACTTGAAGGGGCGAGTCTAGCATGAAAACTGGACCAGGACAACAACCCACTTGAAGTAGCTTACCTTGCTCCTAGAAGATCTTTTTTTGCCAGTCCAAATCCAGCGATAACTTTAACTCGAAGCACACGTGAATTTTCCTACAAAAAATACATTTCTAAAATAAATATTTTAGTTACCAATATTTTTTTAACTAATTAAAATGAATAAGACAAGGCAATCTACTTTCCAGTTATTAAAGGGGCTGTGCGGGCTTTACTAAGTAATGGCCTCTCATTAGGATAGGCCATCTCTAGCTGATCGGCGTGGTCCGACACCCTGCTAATCAGCGGTTCAGATGTAGCTCTGTTGCAGAACCGCTGATCAAAGGGGTGTCAGACTTCAATATATTTTTTAAAGGCATAATGTACTGGTATATACTGGTAGATAAACAGTACTACATTTGCACATAACCGGTTAAATCAAATGGTACTTTCACACTTGCGAGTGATCCGGCAAGCAGTTCTGTCGCCAGAACTTCCTGCCAGATCCGGCAATCAGCATGCAAACGCAAAGCATTTGTAGACGGATCCAGATGCGGATCCGTCTTACAAATGCATTGCAAAAACGGATCAGTCTCTCCCTTTGACATCCGGAGAAACTGATCCGTTATATATTGCGCAGACCGTTAGGACGGATCCGGTATTGCGGTATTTTGAATGCCGGATCCGGCACTAATACATTCCTATAGAAGTGTTCAGTTTTTTTGGCAGGAGATAAAACCGTAGCATAAAACCCGATGCCTCCTGAACGGATTGCTCTCCATTCAGAATGCATTAGGATAAAACTGATCAGTTCTTTTCCGGTATTGAGCCCCTAGGACGGAACTCTATGCCGGAAAAGAAAAACTCTAGTATGAAAGTACTCTAAAGCTAAAGAACCCCTAATGAGACTAATAAGAGAGTGTTAAGGGGGCTGTCTAGTGGTCTTAATACACTAGCGGCAGGCAGAAGTGTGTTAGAAATAACAAAACTAAAAAACAACTACAGCCTCCATTCTAGTGCCATAGCTGCCAGGAGTCCCTGCTAAACCAAAAGTCACAGGAACCTGTTCTTGGTCACAAGACTACCGCAGCCAATCAACGTTCTCAGCAGACACTAGTAAAGAACATCACGTCACTGCTAGTGGGAGTACCTAAGCTGGGATGGAGGCAAGTCTAAAAAGAGAGTTTTTTCTAACACGATATTGCCTGCTGACAGTGTTTTAATTATACAGGCACTTAAAAAAATAACTGCAACAGCAAAAACAATGACAACACATTTTGTAATACAAGTTTTCATCAGAAAACCCTAAAGGACTATACGTTCTATCCGTAGTGTAACAACCAGTACAATACAGTTAAAGGGTTCTTCCAACATTTTTTCAGTGTGTGCTTGGTGGGGGCACTGCAGCCTTCTCACAGCTAACCGAGCACAGCACCGAGTACATTGTATAGCGGCTGTGCTTGGCATCATGCTCAGCCTCATTCACTTCAATGGGGCTGACCAGAAGATACCCCAGGGAGGAGTTAGCTGTGCAAAGGCCTGAGTGCCTAGGCGCTTAGAGCAAGAACGCCACCGCTGGGCACTTGCGAGCCCTCATTTGCATATCTTTATAACCTCGTTTTCAGTTTTAGAAAATCGGACAAGAAGAACAGAAGAAACATTGCTATCATGTGTTTGTCTCCATGCACACAGTATAAAACATGGAATATTGGTAACAGACTCCCTTTAAGGCCCCTTTGAACTGCCCGATGTTCGGGCATATTACCACTAACAAATGTTTGTACTAATGCTGTTTAGCGATAATCTGGCGGTGTAAAGGTGCTGCCAATTACCTGATGAACGCAGGAAACACTGGTTCATTGGGTAATAGGATCAATGATGCAGTCACCTAAATCATTTGCTGGCAGCAGATTGTGCCATCTAAACAGCCTCTGCTGCTCAGAAACAACAATTCAGTATGGGGACGAGCGATGGTAGTAGCAATCCCTCATCATCATACTGTGCAGGGGATTTCTCCTTCACTGATGAGCAAGGGAATGTCGGGAAGAAAGCGTTCCTTCCTGGCAATCGTCAGACTCATCTGTCAGTGTAAAGGGGCCTTTAGATATTCAGTATTCTTTTCTTGGTGGTATATTTTATTGCACAGAATGATTTTGCACTGTATGCTGCAGTAAGTTTTCCTTTCCTTGACCTCCATGTGGCTCACCAGAGTCAAAAATAAAATAATCGATACGAGCTATAAAATATAGAAAGTTACAGTAATACAGGCATATGGAGAGTATACAGTTACCATCTCACATCTATAAGCAGTAAAGATGGAGAATTATTAGCAATCACAGCCCGAGTGTTTAATTATACTGAAATAAAAGGGGTTCATACAAAAGAGCACAAACAGGCGAAAAAATAGTGTCCTAGCTGCCCACAGTAACAAAATCTGCACACCGCATTTCTCCAAAAATATATTTATATATTTGCTCCAAAAAAAAGGGCTAGGGCTTATTTTTGGGGGATGTCTGGAAAAAATAAATAAATAAATGACATTTATTGAAATATAATCATGTCATTACGTTCTCGAACATCAGCATAACTCTCCAAAGCCTGAATTCTATCACTAATTTATTGAAATCCTATTTCCGTGTACTGTACAACGGTCAACATTAAGGCCACATGAGCGAGTATTTCACATTCACTTCAATGGGGCCGCAAAAGTTGCTGCCCGCATCCGTTGCTCCGTTCCGTGGCCCCGCTAAAAAAAAAATATAACATGTGCCAGTGTTTTGCGTATCCGCTATTTGCAGACTGCAAAACACACCTACGGTCGTGTGCATGAGCGAGTATTTCACATGAGCGAGTATTCCTGCGCGATGCGTTTTTTTCACAGATGATTGCTAAGAGATGTTGTTTGTATACATTTAGTTTTTTATCACGCGTGTGCAAAACGCATTAAATCACATTGCACCCGCACGATAAAAACTGAACGCAATCACAGGCACATCGCGCATTCTTCACTGAACGCATTTGGACACTCGTCTGCAAGGGGTCTAAACTGCAATTCATGAACACTCACTCACCAGACCTCCTCACACACCTCACTTGCGTCAAAGGCGCATCATTGTCAAATCACTTGCTGTTCCACTGCAGCAGCTCCCCCTGGTGCCGGGGGCAGCCACAATGCTCCGGCTCGGGAGTGGAGTGATGTCAGTGGGACCAGCGCTACCCATTCTGTGTGTGACAGCATTAGTGGGACTACCAGTACCCGCTGTGTGTGTGACTGCCTTATCTGGCTCGGGTCTGGAGCGAAGCGAGTGTGACAACCTGTACCCGGCATTAGCCAACCCTTATCGTTGTGGGGTACAATTCTTTTTGAAGGTCTCTGCTTTCTTTCTAAGGGTCTTCTGTCCTACTGTATTCTATTTTTTTTTTACATGTATAACCAGTGGTGTGGCGTGGGTTGCCAGCACCCGGGGCAAGCAAAGTATTGCACTCCCCCCCCCCCCCCCAACTTGTGGCTACGCCCCTTTTTTACAGATAATGTAGTAGATGTCACCTGCAGTCCTATGTAACACCACAGATAACACGTGATAACTCTTTGTGTACAGATAATGTAGTAGATGGGTGTGAGCTCCCAGAATTCAGTGTGACCTGAAGTCTGGGGCCAGACTGCTATAGTGTGGGCCAAATTCTATATCCACCCTCCCATCACTACAGAACATACAGGGTAATACAGCGCCCCATACCTCTTACATCCAGTGATGTCTCCTTTGATGTCGAGGATCCTTCCCTCCATTTTTCAGCCATTTCTCGTCTCTGCCATTTGAAAAAAAAAATTAAAATCTTAGTTTACTACTTTTCCATCATCCTCCCATCTTCTGGACAAATCATCCTACCACCCCTAATACTGTGCCGCTGTGCTCCCTAATATTATACTGCAGAAACAGATAAACCCTCTGATAATAGTAGTACCACACAGATAGTGCCCTTCAATAATTATTAGCACACAGTGCCCTAAAATGACTGCGCCCAGCAAATAGTGCCCCTGACACTAATGGTATAAACATAACATCCCCCAAAAATGATTGTGGTAAGCTGATACTGTGCCAAGGTGCCCCCACAGTAATAGTGCTCCCAAAAGTCCCACCAATAGGAATAATTCTCTGCTAGAGCACACATGGTAGTAATAGTGCTCCTACAGTGCCCCAGAAGTAATAATGCTCCCATAGTGCCCATACTAGACCCCCAGTAGTAATAAAAGCCACCATAATGCTCCCAGTAGTAGTAATTCTCCTTAGGCCTCATGCACACGGCTGTTTTGGTCCGCATCCGAGCCGCCGTTTTGGCGGCTCGGATGCGGACCCATTCACTTCAATGGGGCCGCAAAAGACGCGGACAGCACTCCGTGTGCTGCCCGCATCCGTTGCTCCGTTCCGTGGCCCCGCAAAAAAAAACTCTAACATAACATGTCAAAGCGCGGACAAGAATAGGCATTAAATATTGAGGGTTGTGCGGAACGCGCACGGACGCCAGTGTTTTGCGTATCTGCGATTTGCGGACTGCAAAACACACCATGGTCGTGTGCATGAGGCCTTATAATGTGAGTACAAAAAATACCCCCTTTTGAGCTAATGTCCCCATAATGTACCAGCATAAAATACCCCTATACAGTGCCCCCATAGTGCTCCTCTCCCGCCTTCCTCCTAGTGCCCCCATAATGTACCAGTATAAAATGCCCCATATATAGTGCCCTAGTAGATGCCCTCGGTTTCCCCCATAATTTGCATATATAAAATACCCCTTCTTAGTGCCCTCGTAGATGACCCCATAGTACTCCTCTCCCCCCTTCTACATAGTACCCACCATAATGTGTCCCAGTATAATTGCCCCTATACAGAGCCCCCCATATAAAATACTCATTTGTGTCCTCAGTAGATGCCCCCCCAAAAATTTGCCAGTAAGAAGTGCCCCCATAGTGCCACCCAATAATGTGCCAGTAAAGTGCCCCATAGATGCCCCCAATAATGTGCCAGTAAGATGTGTCCCATAGATGCCCCCACAGTGCCCCCCCAATAATATGGTAGTAATATGTGCCCCCAATAATGTGCCAGTAAGTGCCCCCCATCATGTGCCAGTGAGAAGTGCCCCCCATAGACGGCCCCCAATCATGTGCCAGTAGCCAGTATTGTACCATATAAAAAAAAATAAACACTTATACTTACCTCCATGGCAGTGATGCGATGCAGGCCTCTTCCGGCCTGTGTCCCGCTCTATACATCATCACACTGCCTGCATCGGCCTCTGATAGGCTACAGGCGAGATGCCTCTCCCCTGCCCCGCAGCACATCCATATGTATCGCTGTCCTGAGGACGGCGATACAGATGACTATGGGGATGAGCACTTCCACAATGGAAGCGCTCATCTCCCTGTGCCCTGCCACCGCCCCCTATCCCACTTGTGAGCAGGGCCGTGTCGCCTGGGGTGATTGCCTACTGGCAGTGCGGCCCTGCTGGTCACCCCCCCCCACGCTATGCCACTGTGTATAGCTGCTTGAACATTGTTTTTAATGAATTGTAACTAGGGCTTAATTTTGAAGTAGGGCTTATATTTCAAACCTACTCCAAAAACACACAAAAAATTAAAATCAAGCTAGGGCTTATTTTCGGGGATGGGTTTTATTTTTGGAGAAACAGGGTAGTTTAAAGAATAATATAGATTTTATTATGCTGATCAGGAAATCTGACCTGCAGCTCCAAGGGTGCCTTCACACATGGTAGATTTTTTGGTAGAAAATTCCGTGACTGAAAATCAGTTCTATTCACCTTAATGGGGGCTTGCAGAAATCCATGTTTGCTTCCCCAATTCAAATGAATGGAACTGATTTTCAGTCGCGGAATTTTCTGCCACAATATCTGCCGCGTGTAAAGGCTTCCTAAAACAGGCACAGAAATGGTGTACATAATTTAATTTACCAATATCGGGTAATCCAAGAGGATTTTCTTAATCTCAAAAGGAAAGTTTATATTTTGCACTTTAATACAGCATTAACCGCTTAAGGACACAGCCAGTGCATTTTGGTTTTATTCTTACCTGTGGCTAGGGGATAACGTGCCACAACTGGAATATCCCTTTAAGCCATGCTTCAGATGCAGCTTTGCAGGCAGCTTGCTATTACAGGCTTATCAGAGCTCCACAATTTCACTGCAGAGGCTCGGATTGGAGCACAGAGCGAGGCCCCTTCCTCTGTCTAACCAACAGATCGCACAGTCGTTATTGACAGCAGTAACTGAGGTGTTAAACGACCAGGATCAGAGCCATCTCCGAACCTGGTCAATTCAGGCGGGGGGACTGCTGTATTGGGGCAAGCTCAATTTGTGAGCCGGCATCATACAATCCTGTAATGCATATGACCTTCGGGTACTTTATATGTCATTAAGGCTAAGGCTACATTAAAGGGATTCTGTCACCTCTCATAACACAAATTCTGATTTTAAACCAGTCATGCTCCACAGATTACCTTGAATGGGATTTGCTGTTCTATACTGTAATCCGTCCAGTAGTTTTGCTGAAAAACGACTTTTATAATCATGCTAACTAATCCTGAAGGTGCCCAGTGGAGCGTTATGTTCCACTTTGTGTGCCCAGTAACGCCCCCCTGCAGTGCCCAAAACGCCTTCCTCCTGAATCCCTAACGGCCCACAGCGTCTCATCCCTCTCCTCCCCCTCCCTGACGGCCGAGCGAAGTCTCGCGCAGACGCAGTACCCACTGAGGGCTGCGCCAGTGCGATTTGCTGGAGACTGAGGGCAGGAGCTTCATCGTCGTCACTGGGCATGCGCCGAGCTCAGTGACGCCCGATGCTCGCTCTTCCCTCTGTGATCCGAAGTTGGTTCATTCAAATATGTCGATTTTAACGTTGTTTCCATACAGCATTAAATAGTATTGGTTCCAAGGAGCCAAAGTTAGTATCGGCCAAAGTTGCACGAGACTTCAGTGAATTTCTACCGTATTCATATCTGCGTATTTACAAACAATTTAAACTAGCAATCCAAAGTGGACTGTGGTACGGTCTGTTACCTCAGTACCAAAGCCCACTTTGGATTGCTAGTTTAAATGAATGCCCTCTATATATAATACCCTAAACCCTAACCCAAAAGTACTGAACATTGTAGCGTCCTAGACTGGCAACAAAAACATAAAACAAATTATATATATTTTTACTTACAATAACAAATACACAAATAATCAAAAAAAAAATACACATCATGGGCATTACAGTGTCAGAAAATGCCCGTAATATTTTTTAAATACGCAAATGGCAGAATGAAAAAAAGTATCAAAATGGCCAACCCGACATTTTTTCATCGGTTCTTTCACCCAAATTTTTTTAAATAAAATGTGATCAAAAAGTCACACACTCCAAAAAGGTATCAATAAAAACTACAGACTGTCGCAGAAAATGAGTCCCCACACAGCTCAGTAGGCATAACTATAAAAAAGTTATGGGGGTCAGAATTTTATTTTTCAAATTTTTTATTTATTTTTACAGTATTTAGACATAGAAAACCTATACATATGTGGTATCGTTGTGTGAATGAAGGGCACAGGTCAGTTTTGGCCGTAAGGAAAAAAACGGTAAAAGTATGGAGGAATTGCATTTCTTTTTCAATTCCACCTCATTTGGAATTTTTTCTCACTTCCCACTACAGTGTATTAAATGGTGGCAACAGAAAGTACAACTTGTCCCGCAAAAAACAAGCGCTGATATGGATACGGAAATGGAAAAATAAAAAAAAGTTATGGCTCTAGGGAGACAAGGAAGAAAAATGAAAAGGTAGCTCTAATTGTGTAATTTATTTCTTTTACCTTTAATGCTATCCTATCATCTATTCTGGGCCGTGGTGACATGACCATGTCCACGCAGCTCTTTGTTATTTCCTGTGACGTTATGTCCATGGGCACGTCACAGCAGCAACTGGGGCAGTGACAGAGGAGTGTCTAGGTAACTAGCTGGGAGGGAGAAGCTATATCTAACTGGGGGAGGTGCTGGAGCCATGGCAAAGAAAGAAGTGCATCATGGGGCTGGACACAACAGCAGGAGCTGCATACAGGATGGAGACCAGAGTAATTTGTTACATGGTGAAAACTGATCCTCCTGGTCCAAATTGAAAACAAGACCAGGGGGAATAGGGTTGTCACGATACCAAAATTTTGGGGTGTTTTTTTATTTAATAACTATTAGCCCCCTTTAGAGGACTAGAACCTGGGATCTTTTAATCCCTTATCCTTTTCACCCTAAGGCCCCTTTCACATGAGCGAGTTTTCCGCGCGGGTGCAATGCGTGACGTGAATGCATAGCACCCGCACTGAATCCTGACCCATTCATTTCAATATGCAGTCCTCCCTGTTGTAGAAATATTAATAGTTGTAATCTGCTCTCCAATATCTTTCTGTAAGGAAATGTAAACCCCCTTTCCCTCAGCCGCAGTCAGAGCCAGACCCAGGTGTTACCATCTTGAATTCTTGCTGAGCACTCCTCTCCTCCCTGCTCAGTCTGTTCACTTTTATTTACTCACAAAAGGTGTAAAAGGGGCTGGCCCAAGACAAGGATACAGGAAGTGATGACATATAGGAAGTGATGACATAGGAAGACAAGACCCCATCATTTAGCATAACATAGCCAGCTAACACATGTATGCAAAAATCTACCATTACCACTTGCTCAGTGATCAATGCCAGATAAAATTCTATGATCCTCATGCATGTTTATTTACAGGACAACGTCATTATCTCCAGCGGCTGATCAGGCACACTAGAGACAAACAACGCACGTTCCTTTCGTTATATTGTTCTCTTAACAAATGCATCCACGCCAAGCCAATAAATCTGCATCTTACGCGGGGGCCCTAGCCGGCATCCATACATGAGCCAACAAAACACTGCTTTGCTGAACACATCAGTCTCCCCCGGCCCACAGCCCAGAGCTTAGCATATGGACCATTCGCCGACGGAGACCCCTGCGCCCAGCAGCTGTGACAGGACATACGGGAAGATATCCACTCCAATGGTTTACCCTGACACTGAGAGACATGATGACAATACACAATATATTAAATACACATTCTAATAAAATTTCCACAACATCCCCTGCATAACGGAAATGGTACGGATCCGTTTTGCAGGCCGTAGACTTCTATGACAGAATTAATAACGGAATGCCTCTAAAAGGTATTCCGTTATGCATTCCGTCATAGAATTGCGTTATGGTCTGTGGTAACGGAATCCATAACTCAATTCACCTTTAACCAACAAAGTGTGAACAAATTTCATAAGTGGAAATTTGCTCATCTCTAGTTATGACACAGGTGGGGCTGCCGGACTAGTTTAACTAGATACTTATATAAACTATTAGTTTGTGCCAACATTTGACACAGAATTAATTTTCACAACCCAGCTGGATTCAGCACAAACTAGATACATCCAAGCTGAACCCTGCCCTGAACCTGACTATTAGGTCCACAATCCTCCAAGGAACTCCCCAGACGAGATTGTCTGGATCCAGCCACCATTTTAGGGAACTGCATGTCTGTCTGTCTTGCAGACGAGCGTGTCCGGATCAGGTCCGGATGCGTTCAGTGAAAACTGCGCGATTTCGCAAACAAGTTCATTCAGTTTTGTTTGCGATCGTTTTTTTTTTTTCGAGAGGATGCAATGGGAGCGGATGCAATGATAAAAAACTGAATGTTTACAAACCTCTCTTAGCAACCATCCATGCAAAACACATCGCCTCCGCACTTGCTTGCGGATGCAATGCGATTTTTACGCAGCTCCATTCACTTTTATGGGGCCAGCGTTGAGTGGAAAAAAATAAATAAATAAATAAATATATAAATAAAAAATAAAAAAAACGCAGAATATAGAACATGCTGCAATTTTCACGCAACGCAAAAGTAATGCGTGAAAAACATCGCTCATGTACACAGCCCCATTTAAATGAATGGGTCTGGATTCCGTGTGGGCGCAATGCGTTTGCATCACGCATTGCACCCACGCAGAATACTCGCTCATGTAAAAGGGGCCTAACTCCTCCATCTTTCCTGACCATGTCTGGAGAATCTCCCATGGAGGCTCCTGGAGTGGGCCCACGGAACCACTGGAATGCAGGAGGTTAGAGTTCCAAGAGCCGACATGCCGTTCCTGATAGACAAAAAAGGATTCCGAATAAGCAGATCTACTATTAACTTACTCTCTGGATCTTCTCTGGAGGCAAAAGAGATAAGAGATTTCTGAGATGTAGAGTCCAGTAATATGCCCAGGAACTGTTGAACCTTCTGAGAAACCATTCTGGACTTCTCCGCATTGATTATCCACCATAGATAGTTCAGAATGCAGATCACCTGTTGCATGTGAGCGAGACAGTTCAGTTCGAACTGAGCTATGATCAAGAAATCGTCAAGGTATGGCACAAACATGATGTCCTTTTACCTTATATGGGCTGCCATTTCCGCTACGATTTTTGTGAAGATATGAGGAGCCATGGAGATCCCAAAGGGTAGAACCTGGAACTGAAAATGCCTCTATCATCCCCCAGTGCCAGACTTTCTGGTGAGCCGGGCATATTGGGAGATGATAATATGCGTCCCTGACGTCCAGGACCACCATATAACAGTCCTTGTATAGGAGGTCCACTACCAACTTCAATGTGTCCATTTTGAACTTCCTGTATTCTAAGAACTTGTTTAATCCTTTCAAATTTAGGATGGTCTTGAAATCTCCACTTGGCTTTTTTACAACAAAAAGGCTGGACTAGAACCCCATACCTTCTTCTGATGGAGGACATGAGATAAGTGCACCTTTTAGAATAAGCTTCTCTACTTCTCTTTCTAGAGCCCCTTGAGCCCGGCTCAGTTACAAAAAATTTTTATGCGGGAAGACACTTGAATTCCAGTCTAAACCCCTCCCATAAAGACTAATTTTGGACCAGGCGTGGGGGGGGCCGGGGGTAGTCCAAAAGTCTTCCTCCTACCCTGGCGTCATTGGGAGTTGTCTTTTTTGGAAGAGGCGGAATTTTGGTTTCTGAACAGGAAACCTTTAGATTTGGAGAAAGAAAATTTCTACTTGGAATCTCTTATTCAGGCTTTTCTCTCTACCGGAAAACCTTCTATTCTAGCAAAAGGTCCTTGCTTACGAAAGGTAGAGGGAAACCCTTTCTTCCCATCTCCTGCTTTCTCAAGAATATCATTTAAGGCAGATCTGAAGAAGTATTTTCCCTCACACTGAATATTACATAGCCTATTCTTAGACACCAGGTCGTCCCCTGACCAATTCTTAAGCTAAAAGAATCTACGTGCCGAATTAGCCAGGGAAGATGAATGAGCAGACAACCTAACAGCATCGGTGGAAGCATCCGCCAGAAAGTCAGCTGCCTTGGCAATAACAGGGATGGCTTCTAATAACTGGTCTCTAGGAGTCTTATCCCTGATCTGGTCCTCTAACTGCTTAACCTATAAAATAAAGGGCCCAAGCAGTACATGTGGTCGCAATATTTGGTTTAAGGGAAGCACCTGCCGATTCCAGGTTCGCCTCAGGAAGTTATCTGCTTTCCTGTACTTAGCGTCTTTAAGCTGCCCTAGATCATCAAAAGGCAAAGACGACCTGTGCAAAATCTTAGCAATTGGCACATAAATTTTCGGTGCGCAGCCCCAGAGTATTGAATCCTCTGTGTCAAAGGGGTATTTGCACTTAACCGACGAGGGAATAAAACTGCACTTATCCGGATTCTTCCACTCGTTAGTTATCATAGATGTCACATTCTTGTGAATGAAAAAAGATCTCTTTTTTTCTACCTTCCAACCCCTCAAACATTACGTCCTGTACTGATCTCACTTCCTTGGGGTCCTCAATATTCATTGTAGCTCTAATGGCTTTCAGAAGTTGATCAACGTCCTGAATGGGAAAGAACGGTCTACCACCCCTATCCTCCTCCGAGGACGAGTCGGATAGAACTTCCCCACTTTCTACCGCCAAGGTATTTTCATCTGAACTAGAGACGTCCGAATAATCCTGCACAGGAGATCTGTCTTGGTTTCTATGGTCTTCTTTTTTAGATTTAAGGGCATTACCCACTTCTTCTCTAATTAGCTTTTTCATACACTTGAACATTGAAGGAGACTTTTCCACTAGATTGTTTTCTATGCAGGAACGACAGTAGTTTAACTTAGAAGAGGGGTAATTTGGCTTTACATAGCCCACATTCCTTATGCTTTGCCTTAGCCAACACCTTCCTGGGTTTATCCTCAAAGACAATATGCCATCATAAACCCACATCTCAAAAGGGGTAAGAACCCCCTGCCATACATACCCTCGAACCATACCATGGGTGCAGGGGTAAACGGGTCCTTCTGTGCCTCTCCAGCATCTTCCATGCTGCCAGTGGCCCAATACATGCCTTGGATCCAGTCCCTCTGAACAAGGATCCACAGACCACTCAAGCTGGACTTACGTGCAGCCAGAAATTCGAATCTCCTGCGCTCCAGCGCACTAGGAGACAAAGTATTGAGAGATCTCACTCCCTGTGTCATTGTAGTCTCGCGATACTACGGATGGGAGGCGCTTCCGCTACAAACTCCTGCTCCCCAATCCTCTTGCCCGAACGTGCCCCGCACTTCATGCCTCAGACAAAAAGGGATCACTCAGGAGGCCTCTAAGGTATGCCACCCTGCCGCTTCCACAATCTTCGGGGAGCGCGTAGTGGGAAACTCACCCAACACGCTCCCCAGCCCAGCTGGCGAATTAACATGGAGAGAAACTACTCCCAGGCAGACAGCTTGTAGGAATCCTCTCCCAGGACAGGAAACCACTGAGGAATGGCGAGGACCCTTCTTAAATATCTGTGGGTTTCCTGTGCTGGGCGGAGGACCCCCTTTCCTGGTGCTGTCCTAGGACGAAGGGAAAAAATGCACTAAAGAGCGTGTTCACACACTGCAGATATTGTTGCAGAAAAGCTGTAGATTAGATGCAGTTTCATTCTTTGCATGTATAAAGTGACAGGCTGCAGATTTTAAATCCGCACCACAGGTCAGTTTCTGCTGTGGATTTTTTCTGCCACCTGTGACTGAGAATTGCTGAAAACTGATTCATTTTGCTGGTACTGTACAATGCTGCAGATTTTCCATATGGAAATCCTCAGCTAATTAGTCACATGTGAACCCAGCCTTCGGGCTTATGCACATGAACATATTTTCTTTCCGTCTCCGTTCTATTATTATTATTTTTTTTTTTTTTGCGGACCATATGTGGAACCATTCATTTCAATTGGTCCGCAAAAAAACTGAAGTTACTCTGTGTACATTCCGTTTCTGTATATTCGTTACGCAAAAATAAATAAATAAATAGAACATGTCCTATTATTGTCTGCATTACGGACAAGGATAGTTCTGTTCTATTAGGGGCCAGCTGTTCCGTTCCGCAAAATACGGAATGCATATGGATGTCATCCGTATTTTTTGCAGAACAGGACACCACACACAGAGCATCAGGGGTATTTACGATCATCATTTGAACTCATGGGTTTTCACAAGGGTATAATAGACTGCGCAGGAATGTATCCATCTGAGGCTCGTGGTCCAGGGGCCCCCTGGGAGTCTGGGACCCCACATGCTGCAGCAATAAAATACCCTGGGATACCCCAGATCACACAGGGTTGTCAGACATTAACCCCTCACACTTCTTAGCTTTTCTTCTCACGGACTCTTGTTATTTGGTTTAGCTGATACACTCTAGCATGTCCCCACCCACAGTGCCATCACCTATAGCACCCCCACCCACAGTGCCATCACCTATAGCACCCCCACCCACAGTGCCATCACCTATAGCATTCCCCATCTACTGTGTCATTTAATCTTGCCAGGAACAACAGTGTGATGGCGCTGTACATTACTGTGCTAAAACTAACAGCACTATAGATGACTACAGTATAATCCATACACCATGCCGTACAATATACAGTATAATCCATACACCATGCTGTAAAATATACAGCATAAAAAGGGTCCATACACACGTCCGCAATTCTGTTCCACATTTTGAGGAACTGAATTGCGGACCCATTCATTTCTATGGGGCCACACAATGTGCTGCCCGGATTCGGACCCGAACTTCCAGGTCCGCATTTCCGTTCCTGAAAAAAAAAAAAAAATCATGTCCTATTCTTGACAAGATTAGACATATTCTATTATAGCAGGTGCAGGTCACAGATGCAGCAATGTAAGGCAACAGCCGTTTCGCACTAGATAGTGCTTTATCAAGCCCACCGTGACACAGTGAAGGAGCGCCGTAAATACCCGTCTCTCTTCAATACGTCACAGCTAGACAGGTGAATCCAAATCATGCATATGGAAACAATAACAAACAAGGTCATTACCATCATTGAAACCTAATGCTCCCATGGCATCGGTTTTAATAATCCATTCAGCTTCTCTTTGAAGTAGGATACGCTTCCTGTCTCCACCTCGCGCAGGTAAATTAACTATTTCAATGCCTGCACATTTCAACACTTCTTTATTCCCTTGATGTACCTCATTGATGTGTTCTATGAGGCGTATAGCGCCAATGCCTGTAGTGATCGATCTCTTCTGTTCCCTAAAACGCACATATAGAGAGAGCTCTGTGGGTTTTACATGTGTGATTCCTCCCATCTGAATATATGTGTGCTTGTGCGCATAGAGTTACACATTGAGCAATGTCCACATTTGAAATTTCCTATGGGACGCCATTTATCAAGCCAGGTTTTGCTAGTGTCAGGGAGGTTCGTATTGGTAACTATGTCACCTATGGTTTTCGCCCGTTTAAAACTTACAATAGGCTTATTTTTAGTTTTATCATTCAGTTGGTCAGCTCACTGCAGCATATGCCAGTTATTTAAAATAAAATAAAATAAAATAAAAAAACACACTTTTTATGATCTGGGCCATTGGAGAAAATTCAAAATGTGAACACCGCTCTACCAGTCGCGTTTTCTTTTTATGCAAATTCCTGTTTAATCTACGCATGCATGCTTTATCATATGCCTTATCGATGATGACCGGTGGATATCCACGCTGCAAAAATCTCACCTTTAGATCCTTGCTCTGCTGTTCAAATTCCCTGTCATTCTAAGGCTACTTTCACACTAGCGTTCGTCGGTCCGCTCGTGAGCTCCGTTTGAAGGGGCTCACGAGCGGACCCGAACGCTTCCGTCCAGCCCTGATGCAGTCTGAATGGATGCGGATCCGCTCAGACTGCATCAGTCTGGCGGCGTTCAGCCTCCGCTCCGCTCGCCTCCGCACGGACAGGCGGACAGCTGAACGCTGCTTGCAGCGTTCGGGTGTCCGCCTGGCCGTGCGGAGGCGTGCGGATCCGTTCAGACTTACAATGTAAGTCAATGGGGATGGATCCGTTTGAAGATGCCACAATATGGCTCAATCTTCAAGCGGATCCGTCCCCCATTGACTTTACATTGAAAGTCTGGACGGATCCGTACGAGGCTATTTTCACACTTAGCTTTTATATGCTAATATAATGCAGACGGATCCGTTCTGAACGGAGCCTCCGTCTGCATTATTATGATCGGATCCGTTCAGAACGGATCCGATCGAACGCTAGTGTGAAAGTAGCCTTAACTATTCTAGCAAGTCGCACAAATTGGCCAAAGGGAACTGCTACTGCTACGTGTGGAAGCTATTCTAGTGTAAAAGTGGGTTCTGTATATGGCTGTCTATATTTCATCATTTATAATTCTGACCTGTACATCTAGAAATTCGATACTCTGCTCTTCTATTTTGCTAGTGAAACTCATATTCATGTTGTTGGTGTTGAGATATTTCAAATTGAAATCGATCTCCTGCCCAAACTATGAACACGTCATCGATATAACCAAAAAAAAAAAAACTTTGGATATATTGCGCAAAGTGGTCGTCAGTTGTAAATATATATTTATCTTCAAACTCTGCAAGGAATAGATTTACAAATGTACAGGAGACTGGTGTCCCTATTGCAGTTCCGGATATTTGGTTGTACCACTGTTTAGTAAATATAAAAGAAAGTGCCTCAGCGACAAACTCAATGTAGAGTGCGTCTCTCCCCATCTCAGATAGTCACAAATAATCTGTACTCCTAAGTCTTGGGGGGATTTTTACGTCAATTGTTATTAAATAACAACCTTTCTGCCATGGTGAGTCACCTGTCTAGCTGTGACATATTGAAGAGAGACAGGTATTTACGGCGCTCCTTCACTGCGTCACGGTGGGCTTGATAAAGCACTATCTAGAGCGAAACGGCTGTTGCCTTACATAGCTGCATCTGTGACCCGCACCGGCTGTGTTTAACCGACAATAAAGCTGCGATTTGTGAATTTTCGGTGAGTGACGCTTTTTCATCTATGTTACTTCGGACTGTTTGTTTAGCAGAGCACCACCGGCATCACTGCATGTCTTTTGGAAAGGAGTTCCGCTGATATTGTACTGCGCTGACTAGTGCCGGCTGCGATTCGTAAACATTTTTGTAGGCATATTCGATTATAGTGCCAGCGAGGTGCGGTCTGCAAAATGCAGAACGCACATTGCCAGTGTCCGTGTTTTGCGGATCCGTAAAACACACACAGATGTGTGAATGGACCCTAACACCTACACTGTGGGGTTATTGTGTATGGATTATAATGTATATTGTACAGTATGGTACATACCAAGGGGAGAAACAGAACTGGATCGCACATCCACAATAATATGCTTTGATCTAATTCAACTCGCTTCTCAGCGCAATATTAAAGTGTACAGCCTGCTATACAAGAGGCATTAGTGCACATTTTGATCAAAAGGCA
This sequence comes from Bufo gargarizans, assembly GCF_014858855.1. Taxonomy (NCBI): domain Eukaryota; kingdom Metazoa; phylum Chordata; class Amphibia; order Anura; family Bufonidae; genus Bufo; species Bufo gargarizans. Next base: position 169,048,065 of record NC_058081.1, read on the forward strand.
TAAGTCCACTGGTGTATTAACTATACTGTATAGTGTACGGAATGGGGCAGGGATTATGTATTCTGCACAGCATGGTGCAGGTATACTGTATATTACACAGCATGGTGGAGGGATTACACTGTATTGTACGGGATAGCGCAGGGGTTACACTGTAATGTATGGGATGGCGCAGGGGTTACACTGTATTGTACGGGATGGCGCAGGGGTTACACTGTATGCTATTTGATGTTACAATTATCTTAGGTTTTCCTATCGCCCACCTTTGATGGCGCTGTGCCCAGCTCTGAGCATCTCTCAGCAGCTGCCAAGGCTTAGAGGGAACACCGATTAGGGCCCAAGGGTTCGGTCATACAGCCTTTCCCCTATACAATGTATTTTCTCTCTGGCTTCTGTACAGGATCCTGTTTCCTGCTTAGCACCATGTGAATACAGGGTAGATGCAACATTACTTCCCCACACTTTTGTTGCGACGTAATGCTACAAGCTACCCTGAATTCACATAGTACTAAGAAGGAAACAGGAACCCGAACAGAAGCCAGAGGAAAGAAGAAAAAAATAAAAAAGACAAAGGTTGTTGACAATTTCAGACGTGAATTTCACTGGAGTACAAGACAAGTGACATGGCATCACGCGTTCTTATATTGTTAGCTAACAAAGTCATAGATGGGGCTGGAGTCTCTTGCACACGGCCGTGTGTCCCCAGTGGCAGTATCACTTGAAGGGGTGGGCAAATCCGGACATGCAGTGTGGAACGGAACCCCGGAACATAATCACTACGGAGTGCTTCCGCGGGGTTCCGTGTTTTCGTTCCACAAAAAAGTAGTGCACTATTTTTTGCGGTGCGGATCATCGGATGCGGATCAAAAGAATGGGTCCGCGATGCAGATGCCCCACGGTCGTGCCCATGCATTGCGGACCGCAATTTGCAGTCCGCAGTACGGGCACCGAGCGCCTACGCTCGCGGGAATGTGCCTTAAAAGGACATACAACAAATGTATGATCAACTGCTGGGACCCTCAGGATCACTAAAAACAAGAAGCTACCACGAGCCTTTATCTCCCATCAGCCCTTGATATCATCAACGTGGTGGGAAAACCCCATTAATCTCTACAGGATCGCAGGATTTTTGGCTTGCTGAATTTAGCCATAACGTTTTTCTTTTTTCACCAACATAGCTCTGAAAGGGGTTGGTTTCAATAGGGGATTAGTTTTATTTTTCAGTGGCTCTATTTTGGGGTATATAAAATGATTGATTATCTATAATCTGAACCTCGATCCGCTCAAGCCTAACGTATGCTATCAGCATGTTTCACAGACAGCACACGTACATATTGATTTTAGGTTTTCTCTCATTTTATTAAAGATAATAACCAATTACAATAGCATAGAATATGCTGACATATGTTCAAACAAAACCAATTAGACATCAATATGATGATAGCAGACTAATACCTGTACCTATTGATTTTAATGCACTTTTTCACACATCAGTATTTTTTTTATTTATTTTTTTACTGACTGTGGATCAGTGCAAAAAATCCCAGAGACATGCACTATTTATGTCCTGGAAATTTATTTTCAGCAGTATACCTGATGACACGGAGGGCAAAAACAGACACACACACACACCAAACACGGACATGGAAATGTGAATGAAGCCTAAGGCCTCTTTCACACGACAGTAGTGCTCCCGTGGCCGTATTGCGGGCCGCATACAGAAGTTCCGCAATACACGGAGCACCAACCGTGTGCATTCCGCATCAAGGATGTGGACCCATTCACTTGAATGGATCCGAAAATCCGGAGGTGCGGTGCGGAACGGAAGCATAGAACAAAACCCCACGGAAGCAATACGCAGTGCTTCCGTGGGGTTCCGATCCATGCTTCCATTCCGCAAAAAAATAGGACTTGTTCCATCTTTTGGCGGAAAGGACAGATCACACACCTATTCAAGTTGAATGGGTCTGAATCTATCACGGCCGCTGCGCGGATGTTGCCCGTGCATTGTGGACCACAAATTGTTGTCCCCAATGCACGGAACCGAACCAATACGTTTGTGTGAAAGAGGCCCAATTCTGTGAGTCAGTAGAATTGTGAACACTTTTTTTTTTTTAACCCCTTTCAGGACCAGAGCCATAACATTCTTACTTCTCCATTCACATAGCTGATTGAGAGTGTTTTTTTTTGCAGAACAAGTTGTTTTTCATTGACACTATTTAATTTACCATATCTTGTACTGATAAAATCCGTTAGGAGGTGAAAAAAGATGGCAATTTTGTACAACGCTCACTATGCCCAGACGGATCCATTATGCTTGCCCATAGACTTCTATTATGATGGATTAAAACGAAATGCCTCCTAAAGGCCGTTTTGACTTCCGTCGTATGGATTACGTTATTTTCCAGCTATAACGAAAAACAATAACAGAATGCATTATGGTGATGTGAACCCGGCCTTACTGGTTATTGCAGGGCGCCTATAACTGTGGGGCAGGTGGCAGGAATAACTGATAAGTGCCTTCCTCTGCAGTGATGAAAAACACTAATTTATGAATATGAGACAGAATGGAAAGAAATGTCGCCACTTAAAGGGAACCTGTCATGTGGATATTTGATTATAATCTAACTAATTATATACAATCATTAACTACTAAAAAGTACCTTAGATGTATTCACTTACTGGTGTGACAGATGGTTACCTTATAATATACACACAAAGATGCCGCATGCCACATCCTAAATGAGCTGATTCGAGTCCGGCGTGATGTCATTGAGTCCAGCGTATATTTAATTCAGAGCTATAGCCACTCCCCTGCCCACCTGCTGCTGATTCATATGGCAACAAACTGTCACTCAGCAGCAGGTGGGCGGGGAGAGTCAGGGGCTCATAAATATTCATGACTCATCATTATCAGCTGGAGCTTTTCAATACAAGATGTTGGCAGATTGACTGGGTCTGGGTCAATTAAAGAAAGTGACCCAGCATTTTGCTAAGAGAATCAGTCACTTATTTATGTTGCCCTTAGTTAGGACACCATAAAACTGGTGACAGGTTCCCTTTAAGCCCCTATTATACAACTTTCATAGGAACGTTCATGGCTGATAACTGGTCTGTATAATCATACCGCTGATCACCCGATAAATGAGCAATTGCTCGCTTGTCAGCCGATTTGTATCTTTCATAGTCAGCACATGGATGTACTGCTGATAACTGATAAAACCGAATGAGGAATGACTATGTAGTAATCATTCCTCCTCATTCACTTTGCATCGGTGTGTGTAAAAGGCTGATGCAAACGAGCGCCGATCAACTTTTTTTTTCAGCCCCTTGAAATAGAGCTCTGTGAAAATGCAGCCCTCAGGTCAAAAAGAAGGTTGTGCACCCCTGTCCTAGGGGACATAAACATGCAATCAGTCAATCGCTCATACCATGGAGTGCAGTGGTTTACTACTACAGTCTTTGGGAATTATGAGGCCTCCCTATTCAGCCCTGCTCCAGGGCTTAACAGGCAGTTTAGGGTTTCTTCACATGTGACAGATTTTGCTGCAGAAATTTTGGCAACTGAAACTCAGATCTATTCATTCGAATGGGATCCACAAGGATTTTTGCAAGCCCCATTCAGGTGAATTGAACCAATTTTCAGTCACAACAAAATCTGCTGCTTGTGAAGAGACCTTTATAATGACAGGCCTAAGAGCCTTAAAAAGATCCTTCCAGGCTGTCATGGCTACTTATCAAGCACTGCCATAGGGTCGTTCGGAGGACATAGGGAGCATTCTCCCTTGGTCAAACTGCTTAAGTGCCACTGTTGCTATTAACTGCAGCACCTGAGGGGTTAAATTGCCGCGACAGGAGTTATTTCCAATCTCAAATATACCAGGTGGGCGTCAGCTTGTAACACAGCAGACTCGTGGAACGCAAGTAAGTATAAGGCCTCATGCATACAAACTTTTTTTTTCCGTTTACGTTCCGTTTTTTGCGTTCCATATAACAATTCATTTCAATAGGTCCACAAAAAAAAAAACGGAATGTAATCCGTATGCATTCCATTTCCGTTCAAAGATAGAACATGTCCTATTATTGTCCACATAACGGACAAGGATAGTACATTTCTATTAGGGGCCAGATGTTCCGTTCCGCAAAAAACTGAATGCGCATCGATGTCATCCGTATTTTTTGCGGACTGCAAAACACTGAAAAAGCTATACGGTCGTGTGCAATAGGCCTAATCGCGTGAGCCTGCTCCATACACTCCTCGCACCCCTTGGATGCACAAATAAATAAATATTAAACTTTATTAAAGGGAACCTGTCACCGGGATTTTGTGTATAGAGCTAAGGACATGGGTTGCTAGATGACCACTAGCACATCTGCAATATCCAGTCCCCATAGCTCTCTGCGCTTTAATTGTGTAAAAAAAACCGATTTAATACATATGCAAATTACCCTGAGATGAGTCCTGTATGTGAGATGAGTCAGGGACAGGACTCATCTCAGGGTAATTTGCATATGGATCAAATCAGTTTTTTTCCCCCACAATAAAAGCACACAGAGCTATGGGGACTGGATATTGCGGATGTGCTAGTGGTCATCTAGCAACCCATGTCCTCAGCTCTATACACAAAATCCCGGTGACAGATACCCTTTAAAGGGATTCTGTCACCTCCCCTCAGCCAAAAAACGATTTAAAAGCAGCCATGCAGCACAGCTTACCTGGATTAGGCTGTGCTGTTTTATCTTGAAATCCGTCCAGCAGTTACTTCAAAAAACGACTTTGATCAATAAGGAAATGCGTCCTGAAGGTGCCCAGAGGGGCGTTTTTTTCTTCCTAGTGAGCCCAGTACCGCCCCTCTTTCAGTGCCCAGCCCGCCTTCCTTGTATTTTCTAACTGCCGCCCCCAGCCTGCCACAGCCTCCCCTCCCTCTCCTCCCCCTCCCTCACGCCGAACGAAGTCTCGCACAGGCGCAGTACCCACTGAGGGCTGCGCCAGTGCGATCTGCAGGAGACTGAGGGCGGCAGCTTCATCTTCGTCACTGGGCATGCGCCGAGCCCAGTGACGTCCGATGCTCGCTCTTCCCTGCTGACTGAGGGAAGAGCGAGCATCGGACGTCACTGGGCTCGGCGCATGCCCAGTGACGAAGATGAAGCTGCCGCCCTCAGTCTCCTGCAGATCGCACTGGCGCAGCCCTCAGTGGGTACTGCGCCTGTGCGAGACTTCGTTCGGCGTGAGGGAGAGGGAGGGGAGGCTGTGGCAGGCTGGGGGCGGCAGTTAGAAAATACAAGGAAGGTGGGCTGGGCACTGAAAGAGGGGCGGTACTGGGCTCACTAGGAAGAAAAAAACGCCCCTCTGGGCACCTTCAGGACGCATTTCCTTATTGATCAAAGTCGTTTTTTGAAGTAACTGCTGGACGGATTTCAAGATAAAACAGCACAGCTTAATCCAGGTAAGCTGTGCTGCATGGCTGCTTTTAAATCGTTTTTTGGCTGAGGGGAGGTGACAGAATCCCTTTAAGTGCTTTTTTCACAATGTAATAGTTTGTTCATTTTTATAATGCTTTGATATATGCAGTTAATCAAATCATTGTTCCCAGTCAATTACTGACAGGCTTACCATTGCTAGGTCCCTGGCCATCATGACAACCCATCATCAGCACAGTGCGACTGCGGAATGCCAGAGGGGTGACAGAGGGAGCCACAGATGCAGTTTGCAACTTTTGCCTCAGTTTATCCCAAAGACTGGTTGCTTAGTAATTTGGAGTCAGTGTTCAGAAAAAATATCCTCTCGTGTCCTGTACATACTAATGTTGCACATCCAATTCCTGGCCGGATGCTGTATCTTTACTTCTCACCTTTTACCTGGCATCCTGCACCTTGTCTATGCCCCAAACTAATCAAATGATACTTTCTTATTAAAATAAACCCTATTAAACCATACATACTGCCTTGTAGGGTTAAACCTTCTGATTAAACTGCTACCTGTATAGTCAAAATCTGTAAATCGTCAATTACAGAGTATATGGCACATGTGCAGGATTAGGCTAATTTCAGACGAGTGTGCCCACTGCAGAAAACATGACATGCTGACATTGACTTCGCTGTCTTTTCACAGCTCTAAAAAAAGTCACATGTATTTTTGTGCTGCGTAACTTTTCTGCAACTTGCTGTTGTGTAGCCCTAGTCTTAGGGTACTTTCACACTTGCGGCAAAGTGATCTGGCAAGCAGTTTCGTCGCCGGAACTGCCTGCCGGATCTGGCAATCTGCATGCAAACGGACAGCATTTGTAGACGGATCCGTCTCACAATGCATTGCAAGAACGGATCCGTCTCTCCGTTTGTCATACAGACAAACAGATCCGTTTCTATATTTTTTTCACATTTTTACCGGTCTGCTCAAGCAGGACGGATCCGGCATTGCGATATTTTTAATGCCGGATCCAGCACTAATACATTTCAATGTAAATGAATGCATCTGATCCGGAATTTTGGACGTAGATAATACTGTGGCATGCTGCCATATATTCTCCGTCCAAACCGCCGTTCAGTGACTGAACTGAAGACATCCTGATGCATCCTGAACGGATTTCTCTCCATTCAGAATGGACGAGGATAAAACTGATCAATTCTTTTCTGGTATTGAGCCCCTAGAACGGAACTCAGTGCCGGAAAAGAAAAACGCTAGTGTGAAAGTTCCCTAATCCAGTAGATGTAAGATTGGTGAGCGACACACAGCATTATAAAGCATTATAGCGCCATGCGGACCTGGGAAAGGAGCAGCGTCCATAACAGGGAATCACGCTTACACAAGCAGCATGTTTACCGTAATGGACACGTTCATCTGAAATTAGCCTTAGGCCTCATGCACACGGCCGTTGTTTGGGTCCGCACCCAAGCCGCCGTTTTGGCGGCTCGGATGCGGACCCATTCACTTCAATGGGGCCGCAAAAGATGCGGACAGCACTCCGTGTGCTGTCTGAATCAGTGGCTCCATTCCGCAGCCGCGCTAAAAAAATATAACATGTCCTATTCTTGTCCGCGCTTTGCGGACAAGAATAGCCATTTATATTGCAGCCGTTCCGTTCATTGCAAAAGGCAACACGGTCAGCTTCCGTTTTTTTCAAATCCACAGACCACAAAAAACGGAACGGTCATGTGCATGAGGCCTTACAGGGCAAAGCAAGGGGTCAATGATGATGCCCAATTCCGTCAGTCAAGAGGAGGCATGGAAAACGCTGATAACAGAGGAGCTGAGGTGTAGTAAGGGGCTAGGAAGCTGCAGTTATCTGGATTTTACAGTACATAACCAGCTTGTCATGAACAGGAAATTTTTGCAAAGCTCAATGACCCACAAATATCAAAAGCACCATCATTAGAGCCAATGATATACAGTATGTAGGCTAAACGATGTCTGAAACAAGTTTATGCCTACACATAGCACGTTTGATAAATGTGTCACGAGACAAAGTATCATGACATGATAAAAAAAAAAATCTGATTTTTTTTAAAGGGGGTTCCTGATCTTTCCTCAGGACAGGTCATTAATTTCAGATTGACGGGGGTCCAACAATCGGGAACCCCTGCTGACCAGCTGCTTGAAGAGCAGGCGGCGCTCCATGCGAGTGCTGCTTCCTCTTCATTACATCACACGTAATCTCAGAAGCGCAGTGTAAGGGCTCATTGACACAACCGTATGTGTTTTGTGGTCCGCAAAAATATGGATGAAATCCGTGTGCATTCCGTATTTTGCGGAACAGAACAGCTGGCCCCTAATAGAACAGTACTATCCTTGTCCGTAATGCGGACAATAATAGGACATGTTCTATTTTTTTTTTTGCAGAATGGAAATACGGATATATAGAAACGGAATGCACACAGAGTAACTTCCTTTTTTTTTTGCGGACCCATTGAAGTGAATTGTTCCGCATACGGCCCATAAAAAAACAGACTTGGAAATAAAATACGTTTGTGTGCATGAGCCCTAATGAGGAGAACTCGCTGCATTTACTTGAATAAAGTGAGTACACTGCGACGACGCATAGTGTAATGACCAGGAAGCGGTGTTCTCATAGAGCGCCATCTGCCCATCAAACAGCTGATTGGCTGGGGTGTCGGACCCCGGCTTATCAGATATTGAGGCTGTATGAATATAAAACCCCTGCAGAACCACTTTAAAAATAGGTTAAATGCAACCTCCGGTCAACAAAACCATTTCATTCTTTAACACAACTAGGCCAAACAGCAGTCCATCCTTAGGCCCCTTTCACACGGGAGAGTATTCCACGCGGATGCGATGCGCGAGTTGAACGCATTGCACCCGCACTGAATCCCAACCCATTCATTTCTATGGGGCTGTTCACATGAGCGGTGATTTTCACGCATCCCTTGTGTGTTGCGTGAAAATCAGCATGCTCTATATTATATTCAGCGTTTTTCACGTAACGCAGGCCCCATAGAAGTGAATAGGGTTGTGTGAAAATCGCAAGCATGTGCGGATGCGGTGCGATTTTCACGCACGGTTGCTAGGAGACGATCGGGATGGAGACCCGATCTTTATTATTTTCCCTTATAACATGGTTATAAGGGAAAATAATAGCATTCTGAATACAGAATGCATAGTAAAATAGCGCTGGAGGGGTTAAAAAAAATTAAAAAATTTTAACTCACCTTAATCCACTTGATCGCACAGCCGGCATCTGCTTCTGTCTTGATCTTAGCTGTGTGTAGCAACAAGGACCTTTGGTGACATCACAGTCATCAAATGATCTTTTACCATGGATCATGTGATGACCGGAGTGACGTCACCACAGGTCCTGTTGCTACACAAAGCTAAGATGAAGACAGAAGGAGATGCCGGCTACACGAGCAAGTGGATTAAGGCGAGTTAAATTATTTTTAATTGTATTCAGAATGCTATTATTTTCCCTTATAACCATGTTATAAGGGAAAATAATACAATCTACAATCTTGGGTACCAAACATGCGCGATTTTTCTCACGCGCGTGCAAAACGCATGACAATGTTTTGCACTTGCGCGGAAAAATCGCGGGTGTTCCGCAATTCTGTTCCACATTTTGAGGAACAGAATTGCGGACCCATTTATTTCTAAGGGGCCACACGATGTACTGGCCGGATCCGGAAATACGGACCTGCACTTACGGGTCCGCAATTCCGCTCCCCAAAAAAATAGCACATGTTCTATTCTTGTCCACAATTGCGGACAAGATTAGGCATTTTCTATTATAGTGCCGGCGAAAATGCGGAACGCACATTGCCGTTGTCTGTGTTTTGCGGATTCGTGGATCCACAAAAACACATACGGATGTGTGAATGGACCCTTAGGCCGCAATGTACAGCGACCGTGGGGCAGCTGCAGCGGGTCCGCGATCGGCCCGTTCCGCAAAAAGATAGGACATGTTCCATCTTTTTGCGGAACGGAAGTATGGGACGAAACCCCACAGAAAAATGCGCTCTGCAATACGGCAATGGCAACACACGTTTGTGTGCAGGAGGCCTTAGGTTCCAACAACACGGCACAGGCACACGTGCCGTGTGGCGTTTGTGACATGGCACCACTGTGTTCGAGTACAGTGTGGTTGTACGGGCAGCAGCAGGCCCTAATTAAACAAATGAGACAGCACTGTTCAGTCTGTGTGTATTGTTAATGTGGCCACACAAGATTGAAGGTGCAGTCTCATTAGTTTCATCAGAGCCTGCTGCGGCCTGCATAGCTGTGCGGTGATCAAACACAGCGCACCAGAAATAAACACTCCAAAAAACCCAAGCGGTTTTGCAAAAACATACCAGCGTTAAGGGTCCATTCACACGTCAGCATCCGTTCCGCAATTTTGCGGAACAGGTGCGGACCCATTCATTTTCAATGGGGACGGAATGTGCTGTCCGCATCCTGGTTGCCATGGTTACCGATCGGAGCCCTAGCAATTAAACTGGGACTCCGATCGGAACTCTCCGCTGCCACCAATGATCGGGGGGGGGGGGAGAGGCCGCACACTGGCCACCAATGAAACTAATACAATAGAGGGAGGGAGGGGGAGCCGCACACTGGCCACCAATGAAATTAATACAGTAGAGGGAGGGAGGGGGGGCACCGCACTGGCCACCAATGAAATTAAAACTGGGGAGGGAGGGGGGGGGTCTGCCCCCTGCTGCCTGGCAGCCCCTGATCTCTTACAGGGGGCTATGATACGCACAATTAACCCCCTGCAAGAGATCGGGTGCTGCTAGGCAGCAGTCATGTACACAGTTCTTAGTATAGTCTAACTTGAAGCATCCCCATCACCATGGGAACACCTCTGTGTTAGAATATACTGTCGGATCTGAGTTTCACGATCTAACTCATATCCGACAGTAGATTCTAACATAGAGGCGTTCCCATGGTGATGGGGACGCTTCAAGTTAAAATATACCATCGGATTGGAGAAAACTCTGATCCGATGGTATAATAGGGACTCCTGACTTGACATTGAAAGTCAATGGGGGACGGATCCATTTGCAATTGCACCATATTGTGTCAATGTCAAACGGATCCGTCCCCATTGACTTGCATTGTAAGTCAGGACGGATCCGTTTGGGTCCGCACGGCCAGGCGGACACCAAAACGATTTTTTCTTCATGTCCGTGGATCCTCCAAAAGTCAAGGAAGACCCACGGAAGAAAAAACGGACACGGATCTACGGACCCTGTTTTTGCGGACCTTAAAAAAAAACCAGTCGTGTGCATAAAGCCTAATATGAACACTGTGACATAGCAGTATCTTAATAGACACATCTATCCAGGGACATACCTGAAGACATGATCTGACTAAAAGAGGCAAAGAAGCCCCAAGAGCAAGACCTCGACGCGCGTTTCACCTCAACGGCTTCGTCAGGAGGTATAGAGATATAGGGTATATATAGGGATCAATAAGTGGGTAAATTACCTGGATTGCGGACACATGCGCTCCCCCCAAACGGGCGTGATACCCCCATGATGCGCGGCGGCCGCGCTGAGGGATGGTGCCGCGCATGACATTGTGTGTTGCCCCAGGTGGAGTGTTGTGCTGTCAGCGGTAGACAGAGAGGTTTGGTACTTGGTAGGTTTACAACAACTGGAATGCATTCTGCAAGTGTTATCTAATACATTCCAGAACTGTAAGGCCCCTTTCACACAGGCGAGATTTCCACGCGGGTGCAATGCGTGACGTAAACGCATTGCACCCGCACTGAATCCGGACCCATTCATTTCTTTGGTGCTTTCACGAATCACTTGTGCGTTGCATGAAAATCGCAGCGTGTTCTATATTGTGCGTTTTCCACGCAACGCAGGCCCCATGGCTGTTGCCGTTTTTGCAGTCCGCAAATTGCGAATCCGCGAAACACGGATACCAGCTGTGTGCGTTCCACATTTTGCGTCCAGCCCTCGGCTGGAACTGTCTATTCTTGTCAACATAACAGACAAGAAGAGGACATGTCCTATTTTTTTAGGGGGGCCGCGGAACGGACATACGGATGCGGACAGCCCCATTGAAATGAATGGGTCTGCATCCGATCCAGAAAATATGCGGATCGGATGAGGACCTACATCACGGCCGTGTGCATGAGCTCTAAGTTTGTTAAGTTGCTTCTGAACAAACCACAAGACTTCTGGAACATTGGCCCAGATTTACCAATCCCAAAGATGGCTGTCTAGGCCTACAGCAGACTTATCACAGGGCTCTGGCGGGATGATGAATGTGGTGCAGGGACAGACACTTTTCGTTAGTCTATGCCAGGGATGCTCAACCTGCAGCCCTCCAGCTGTTGTAAAACTACAACTCCCATCATTCCCTGACAGCCTACAGAAGGGCATCGTGGGATTGTAGTTTTACAACAGCTGGAGGGCCGCAGGTTGAGCATCCCTAGTCTATACCAACTACTGTTTGGATTACAATGAGGCAGAATATGGTATACAGTATAGTATGCCCTGTCCCTTTCCCACAACCCCCCACGGTTTCCTCCAGGCCCATAGAGACTCCAAACAGTGCCACTTTTTAGACATTTTTGAGATTTTGGCACAGGAACATTAGTGAATCTGGGCCACTGTTCTTTGGACAGATAAGACCAAAGTGGAGTTTTGGCCATAATGCACAGCGCCACGCCTCATAGGAACTGGAGGGGTGTTGATCTGGGGTTTTGCAGCCATTGGGGGAGATTTATCAACACCGGTGTAAAGCAGAACGTTTGCCTGTAGCAACCAATCAGATTCCAGCTTTCATTTTTCACAGCTCTTTTGGAAAATTAAAAGTGGAATCTGACGGGTTGCTATGTTCTAATTTACACCAGTTTGAAAAAAAACTCCTCCATTGTGTCAACTAGAGATGAGCGAATTTCCACTTATGAAATTCGTTCACGCTTTGTTTACTGGTAAAAGGTGAATTGCGTTATGGATTCCGTTACCACGGACCATAATGCAATTCTACGACAGAATGCCTTTAGAGGCATTCCGTTATTAATTTCGTCATAATAGAAGTCTATGGGCTGCAAAACGGATCCATTCCGTTAGAGAATAGAGGGGGGGGGGCCCCAGTGGTCTTAGAGAATAGAGGGGGGGCCCCAGTGGTCTTAGAGAATAGAGGGGGGGCCCCAGTGGTCTTAGAGAATAGAGGGGGGGGGCCCAAGTGGTCTTAGAGAATAGAGGGGGGGGGCCCCAGTGGTCTTAGAGAATAGAGGGGGGGGGCCCCAGTGGTCTTAGAGAATAGAGGGGGGGGGGCCCCAGTGGTCTTAGAGAATAGAGGGGGGGGGCCCCAGTGGTCTTAGAGAATAGAGGGGGGGGGCCCCAGTGGTCTTAGAGAATAGAGGGGGGGGGCCCCAGTGGTCTTAGAGAATAGAGGGGGGGGGCCCCAGTGGTCTTAGAGAATAGAGGGGGGGGGGCCCCAGTGGTCTTAGAGAATAGAGGGGGGGGGGCCCCAGTGGTCTTAGAGAATAGAGGGGGGGGGGCCCCAGTGGTCTTAGAGAATAGAGGGGGGGGGGCCCCAGTGGTCTTAGAGAATAGAGGGGGGGGGGCCCCAGTGGTCTTAGAGAATAGAGGGGGGGGGGCCCCAGTGGTCTTAGAGAATAGAGGGGGGGGGGCCCCAGTGGTCTTAGAGAATAGAGGGGGGGGGGCCCCAGTGGTCTTAGAGAATAGAGGGGGGGGGCCCCAGTGGTCTTAGAGAATAGAGGGGGGGGGCCCCAGTGGTCTTAGAGAATAGAGGGGGGGGGGCCCCAGTGGTCTTAGAGAATAGAGGGGGGGGGCCCCAGTGGTCTTAGAGAATAGAGGGGGGGGGCCCCAGTGGTCTTAGAGAATAGAGGGGGGGGGGCCCCAGTGGTCTTAGAGAATAGAGGGGGGGGGCCCCAGTGGTCTTAGAGAATAGAGGGGGGGGGCCCCAGTGGTCTTAGAGAATAGAGGGGGGGGGGCCCCAGTGGTCTTAGAGAATAGAGGGGGGGGGGCCCCAGTGGTCTTAGAGAATAGAGGGGGGGGGCCCCAGTGGTCTTAGAGAATAGAGGGGGGGGGCCCCAGTGGTCTTAGAGAATAGAGGGGGGGGGCCCCCAGTGGTCTTAGAGAATAGAGGGGGGGGGGGCCCAGTGGTCTTAGAGAATAGAGGGGGGGGGGGCAGTGGTCTTAGAGAATAGAGGGGGGGGGCCCAGTGGTTTTAGAGAATAGAGGGGGGGGGGGCCCCAGTGGTCTTAGAGAGTAGAGGGGGGGGGGGCAGTGGTCTTAGAGAATAGAGGGGGGGCCCCAGTGGTCTTAGAGAATAGAGGGGGGGCCCCAGTGGTCTGACACCCACCTACACGCTCTGACAGGAGGGATACATATATGCCTTAATAATCTGTAAGCCCTGGTGCAGACTGGCACTAGTAACTTTCACGAGACAAGAGCTGGCACTGCCAGGGCAGTAGCACCACAGTCGGACTGCAGTGGCACTGAGGGCAGGCACACAAGACACTGAACTGCTGCAGAAAACTTGCATTTCCAGCCCGGCCCGCTCCCCTATGTGACCCCCGCACAGGCAGCTAGTCGCCTGTGTCCAGCAGCACCCCCTCCCGGCCAGAGACTAGCCTAGGCCCCCCCGAGTGCTGACAACCGGGCGACTTGACACCCACAGCTCCCAGCTAACACACTGCTGATGAAGGGACCCTCCCCTCGGCCTCACCTCCTCCGCCGGTAGTCCCAGCACCTCCATGTAGGAGGCCATCCTACTCGCCCCTAAGCCCGTCCGGGTGATGCTTCTGTCACTCTGGAGTTTCCGCTCTCGAACTCACCCACTGAGCGCGCTCCCGACCGCTAGCCACCCAACCACCGTCACGCGCGCTCCCGGCGTCGCACGTCACGTGACGATGTGCGTCCCTGCCAGGGGTAGTTGAGGTCGCTGCTGCTGTAATGGTATAATCCCCGGCCCCTCATAGCGTCTGCCGGGGCTGCCCACCTGGTGCCGCCTGTTGTGTACGCCCAGCCTTCCCGAACTCATTCAAGTAGTCCATACAAAGTAGTGGGAAGCTGGAAAAAAATCCAAATGGGGTGGAACAGGAAGAAATTGCAGTTCTGCCAAAGTTTTATGGGCTTTGTTTTTACAGCAAATTGCGGATCCACAAAACTCGGGTACCAGCTGTTTTTTGGGTAAGCTAAGAAACGAAAAAACGGCAAATTGCCTATTTAGATTATTTTCCCTTTATGGCTTCACCATACAGGATAAATACATATATGGTATAGGCAAATTAGAGTGGCTCCACGGATATGTGAGATGGATGGGCGCTGCTATCAAAATGAATCCCCCCATCATCAAAATAAATTGGATCAATGGTATAGATAGGCACAACCGAATCTCTGGGTCATTTGGAAACATAGTAATTTATTGCACATCTAATAAAAATGTAAAAGACAATCTCTGGTACATGTATACAGTGCACCTATAAATGGTAAAAGGGGATGATGGTACTAATTATCCCTCAATATAAATAGCAGAGGCCGACCTCCATAAAATCAAAAAATCACATTAGTAAATTCGTGAATAATCGTGTTATCCAAAAATCACATTAGTAAAATGGTTATCCATAAAGGAGGGGGACTTTGTAGGGTTACCAACACCAAGGGAAGGGGTAAGTTCCGGGTAAGTGAAAAAATTGCGTTATCCAAAAATCACATTAGTAAATTCAAATACAATAAAATATAATAAAAATGGATAAGCACATAGGTGATGAATATGTCTCATGGGTTTGTGTATTGTATGTTAGATCTTTTAGTTCACACTTCCAGAGAAAACGATGAGTTAGGCCTCATGCACATGACCGTTGTGTGCATCCGTGGCCGTTCCGTTTTCCGTGATTTTCTGCGGACCCATTGACTTTCAATGGGTCCGTTGAAAACTCGGAAAATGCACCGTTGTTCATCAGCGGCCACGATCCGTGTTTCCTGTCCGTCAAAAAAATAGGACCCGTCCTATTTTTTGACGGACAACGGTTCACGGACCCATTCAAGTCAATGGGTCCGTGAAAGAACACGGATGCACACAAGATTGGCATCCGCGTCCGTGATCCGTGGCCGTAGGTTACTTTCATACAGACCGATCCGAAGAGCCATCTGCATAAAAGCTTTTTCAGAGCTGAGTTTTCACTTCGTGAAAACTCAGATCCGACAGTATATTCTAACACAGAGGCGTTCCCATGGTGATGGGGACGCTTCTAGTTAGAATATACTACGAACTGTGTACATGACTGCTGCCTGGCAGCACCCGATCTCTTACAGGGGGCTGTGATCCGCACCTGAGGGGTTAATTGTGCATATCATAGCCCCCTATAGGAGATAAGGGGCTGCCAAGCAGCAGGGGGAAGTATGTCCTCTTGTAGCAGTTTTTCTTCTCTTAAATATTCTCTCCTCTTTAAGGGTACTTTCACACTTGCGTTTTTCTTTTCCGGCGCTGAGTTCCGTCCTAGGGGCTCAATATCGGAAAAGAACTGATCAGTTTTATCCTAATGCATTCTGAATGGAGAGTAATCCGTTCAGGATGCATCAGGATGTCTTCAGTTCAGTCTTTTTGACTGATCAGGCTTTTCAGAAAACCGTAGCATGTTATATTTTTTACCTCCGGCCAAAAATGCTGAACACTTTGACTGAACGCCGGATCCGGCCTTTTTCCCATTGACTTGCATTAACGCCGGATCCGGCGCCGTGTGTTCAGTCAAACCGGATCCGGCTTTTGCATGTTAAACCCGAAAAATGTGAAAAAAAACTTTAAAGTCCATAAATGGCGGATCCGTTTTTTCCAATGCATTTTTTCATTGTGATCAAAATCCTGATTAGGATTCAAATGTAATCCATTTTCACACGTTTTTCCGGATCCGGCGGGCAGTTCCGGTGTCGGAATTGAACACCGGATTTAAACAACGCTAGTGTGAAAGTAGCCTTACCTTGTTGTTTCCCTTTATGTATTTAAAAGTTTCTATCATATCCCCTCTGTCTCGTCTTTCTTCCAAGCTATACATGTTAAGGTCCTTTAATCTTTCCTGGTAAGTTTTATCCTGCAATCCATGTACTAGTTTAGTAGCTCTTCCCTGAACTCTCTCTAAAGTATCAATATCCTTCTGGAGTTATGGGGCCAGATTTATCATTAGCTCAGGTCAGAATAATGGAGTGAAAAAGTCCCAAACGCTAAAACTGCGCACAAATTTGCGACTTTTTTCTGCTCTGCACTATGCTCGCCAGTTTTCTGAAAGTGGGCGTGTTTTCTTATGTAAATGAATCTCTAGACAGATTTACTATTGGGACTATTTAAAAAGTCGCAAAAAAGTTGCAATTTCACTCCAGTGAGGGCCATGCTTATCTTATGAGACTTTTTAATAGAACATGCAACTTTTTCATAAAAACGTGCGACTTTTTCGTAAAGATGTGCGACTTTTGTAAAGCTGCTTACTGACGGATAAACTGCTACCGTCAAACCACATTTATTACAGTCTTAAAGGGCCGATCATAAATCTGACTTGGCTAAAACTGACTTTAGCCATATGTTAAAGTGGAGTGAGCTGTCAGCGTCATGATAAATCTGGCCCATGGTCTCCAGTACTGTGCACAATACTCCAAATGGGGTCTCACTAGTGCTCTGTAGAGCGGCATGTGCACCTCCCTCTTTCTACTGGTAATGCCTCTCCCTATACACCCAACCTACCAAAAGCACACCTTTTGGTTCAAAATATATTTTTCTTATTTTCCTTCTCAAAAACCTAGGTGCGTCTTATCATCAGGTGCATTTTATAAAGCGAAAAATACGGTAATCTTTATTTCATTATAATATAACCTTTGGATGGTAATATATTTTCCTCAAAAAGCATTTTATATAAAAAAAAATCCGATTTAAATAAAAAAAATCTGATTATTTTTTTTTTTCTTTAACTCATTAAGTCAGTTAAGTCATCAATATGAAAATCCCTTTCAATATGGGAATCTCACCTGTTATAAGGCGCACTAATAGCTTTGGATGAGCCACTGAAAAAATGGGGCGTGCCTCTTTGGGGTAATAACTCCACTTGCTTAGGTTAGGTAGAGGGAATTGCTGGATTAAGTTTCATGTGTCTTTTCCTGCTTAAAACTTCCACAGAAGAAAAGGAAGGACAAGCCGAGAAATATCATCTCAACATTAAATTCAATTCAATTACATAAAGCCGTGAGTCACTATGGTGAATAATAGTACATTGTTTGAGAGTCTGATCGCCACCTAATTGCCCCCGGGGCACGCCTGCATTTATGACTCTTAGGCCTCTTTCACACAAGCGTCGTGTGTGAGGGCCGGATAGGATGCAGGCGCGTTGCGGGAAAATGCGCGATTTTTCCATGCGAGTGCAAAGCGATTTAATGGGTTTTGCACGGGCGTGAGAAAAATCGGCATGTTTGGTGCCCAGTCCCGAACCCGGACTTCTTCACAAAAGTTCGGGTTTGGGATCAGTGTTGTGTACATTCTATTATTTTCCCTTATAGCATGGTTATAAGGGAAAATAGCATTCTTAATACAGAATGCTTAGTACAATAGGGCTGGAGGGGTTAAAAAATAAAATATAAAACATTTTTACACATCATGGTGATGGATCATGTGATGAGTGCAGTGACATCACCAAAGGTCCTTTTCCTCCCAGGTCATCAAAGAAGAAGAAAGAAAAGAAGTCGGGCAGAGCGAACAAGCGGATGAGGTGAGTTTAATTATTATAATTTTTTTTTTTTAACCCCTCCATCCCTAATTTACTTAGCATTCTGTATTAAGAATGCAATTTTTTTCCCTTATAACCATGTTATGAGGGAAAATAATAATGATCGGTTCCCCATCCTGATCATCTCCTAGCAACCATGCGTGAAAATCGCACCGCATCCGCACTTGCTTGCAATTTTCACGCAGACCCATTTACTTCTATGGGGCCTGCGTTGCGTGAAAAACGCACAATATAGAGCATGCTTCGATTTTCACGCAACGCACAAGTGATGTGTGAAAATCACCGCTCATGTGCACAGCCCCATAGAAATGAATGGGTCCAGATTCATTGCGGGTGCAATGCGTTCACCTCACGCATTGCATCTGCGTGGAAAACTCGCCCGTGTGAAAGAGGCCTTAGGCCTCCTGTGCGCCCCGTGGCCATGCTGCGACCCGCAAATTGAGGGCCACAATATACGAACACCGACTGTGGGGCAGCCGCAGCGGATCACGGACCCATTTACTTTAATGGATCTGCGATCCGCCCGTTCCGCAAAAAGATAGGAAATCTTTTTGCGGAACGGAAGTACGGCACGAAACCCCACTGAAGCACTCCGGATTTGCGGACCGATTGAAGTGAATGGGTCCGCATCTGTGATGTGGAATGCCCACGGAACGGCGCCCGTGTATTGCGCAAATGCGTTCCGCAATACGGCAATGGGCAGCACACGTTCGTGTGCAGGAGGCCTTAGGCTACATGCACACGACCGTATGTGTTTTGCGGTCCGCAAATTGCAGATCCACAAAAAAAAACGGATGACATCCGTATGCCATCCGTTTTTTTTTGCTGATCCATTGTAACAATGCCTAAAACGGACATAAATAGGACATGTTTTATTTTTTTTGCAGGGCTACGGAACTGACATACTGATGCAGAGAGCACACGGTGTGCTGTCCGCATTTTTTGTGGATTCATTTAAATCCTATCCGCAAAAAATATGTTTGTGTGCATGTAGCCTTAAATCAACAAAAAAGTTTGATTATTGCAATAAGGATACAACACATATGGAATTACATTATATATGCACAGCAAGAGTACAATTTATGTAATTGCAGAGATAATTATATGGATGGAATCTGTGTCATACACATACAGTAATTAAAAGATGCAAAACAGAATAACCATATCATGAAATACGGTACTATTCAGCATTGGACATATAGAGAGCATCTCCTCCCACACTGTCCAGAAAGACACCCTCCAGGGGCAGACTGGCCATAGACCTAACAGGGAAGTTTCCCACTGGGCCAATGTTGTGGGTGGCCATCCAAGCCCTCCTCATGGCCTCCGGTTGGGTACATAGCTATCTGATACTCTCGGCATTAATTCAAGCTAGGAGCATCTGGTACCTGAATTCAGCTGTATGGCCTACTTGTTTTGGCTCTGCCTTCTATCAGTGTGGACCTTTTTCCAGGGCCACTAAGTTCCCAGTCCGCCTCTGCCTTCCCCTATGCCTCCACTCTGGAGGGGGATTAACTATGACGTTTACTAAATGCTTTTGGCATATTTAAGTATTTATAAGACCCCCCTTTTTTTTTTTTTGCTTAAAAGTCTATATTTCTCTTTCAAATTTTTTATTTTATTCCCTTTTTATTTTTTTCGAATTCTTTATCTATTTTCTTTACTTTTTCAATTTTTTTTAACTTTTTTTCTATCCTACTATCTTTACATTCATGTCGTCGCCATCTTTATTCTCTTTTTCCTTCCCCTTTCTCTCTTTTTGTTTCTTTTTCTTTCCCTTCTTTATACCTTTAGGGTTTTCATTTCTTATACACACTACATATTCTTTCTACTCAGCACTAACCCTGCTATTCAGTTGTTACACCATTCTTACTATCCCACATGTTTATCACACTCTAACACAACACCAATTACTCCCTCTTTACCTCGCTATTCCCATATCCAAGTATTGCGCATGCTAAAGGTCTCTTTAAGCGGACTAATAATCCGTCCAGTTATCGGGGACGAGCGTTTGTACAATAGGTGCCAGTGATCATCGGGTGATCATGTTGTTCCGACAGCACCAAAACTCACCGTTCCTGCTAGAAAAAATAGCACTCACAATTTACATGGGTCACACAGAATATTCGTATCAGATTAAAATGTATTCACATTAATAGCAAACATAATAAAATATAAGTATTGGCCAATACAACAGAAATTACAATAAAATAGACTAAGCCACCTGAATCTTAAAGCGTGTGATCTAGTATCCAGATTGGTCACAATGAATCAATTTGTACTGGTACAAGAAAGCTAGAATAGTTGCTGAATTGTTGCAAAAATTCGTAATCAGACCTTAATAGAGCGATAATTCGGATGGAAAAATGTTTTGAATGAAAAAAATTATTCGGATGAGAAAATAAATGTATTCTGTACATGAGTACACAATGGCTGAATGGTTCCCCAGTTCTTACATGTATTCGCAATCAGACCATATTACAGCGATAATTCAAATGGAGAGTGAATTCAATGTGGCCGCTTGGTTCGCAGATATTTCAGATGGGGAGAATAAATACAGGATCTTACAGCTATTCGCAATCTAACTCCAATAGAGCGATACTTTCGGATGGAGAGTAAATTCAATATGACCGCTTAATTGAGACCAGCACTAGTATCTCACTCGATGTTCAATTCGAATATTGTAGCGAATCGATATTGTGTGGTGAGAGTTGTTATAGTACTCACGATTTTGCAGTCATCACTCTCAGTCCGTTTGGCCCTGAATTCAACCCGCCAACTGTTGTTGATATGTGTCACGCTCCTTTCCCACGAATCTGTGACGTCTTTATCGCGGAGTTGTGTCCAGGTCTCGCTATATTATCGCGAGTATACCTTTGTCTCTCCGCTCTATACAGCTGACTGCTTGAATGATTGGTCTATTTCAAGTATTTTCCAGTGCCTTTTGAATAAGAAGTCACAAGAATACTACCAGTAGTAAACATCTCTGATAAAGAACCGACTTAAAGGGAGCCTGTCACCAGGATTGTGTGTATAGAGCTGAGGACATGGGTTGCTAGATGGCCGCTAGCACATCCGCAATACCCAGTCCCCGTAGCTCTGTGTGCTTTTATTGTGTAAAATAAAAACGATTTGATACATATGCAAATTACCCTGAGATGAGTCCTGTCCCTGACTCATCCCAGGAACAGGACTCCTCTCAGGTTAATTTGCATATGTATCAAATCGTTTTTTTGACACAATAAAAGCACACAGAGCTATAGGGACTGGGTACTGCGGATGTGCTAGCGGCCATCTAGCAACCCATGTCCTCAGTTCTATGCACAAAAACCCGGTGACAGGTTCCCTTTAATGCTGGGATCAAGTTTTCAAAATCGCTAAAGAGCAGTCAGCTGTATAGAGCGGAGAGACGAAGGTATACTCGCGATAATATAGCGAGACTTGGACACAACTCGGCAATAAAGACGTCACAGATTCGTGGGAAAGGAGCGTGACACATATCAACAACAGTTGGCGGGTTGAATTCAGCGCCAAACGGACTGAGAGTCATGACTGCAAAATCGTGAGTACTATAACAACTCTCACCACACAATATCGATTCGCCACAATATTCGAATTGAACATCGAGTGAGATACTAGTGCTGGTCTCAATTAAGCGGTCATATTAAATTTACTCTCCATCCGAAAGTATCGCTCTATTGGAGTTAGATTGCGAATAGCTGTAAGATCCTGTATTTATACTCCCCATCTGAAATATCCGTGAACCAAGCGGCCACATTGAATTCACTCTCCATTTGAATTATCGCTGTAATATGGTCTGATTGCGAATACATGTAAGAACTGGGGAACCATTCAGCCATTGTGTACTCATGTACAGAATACATTTATTTTCTCATCCGAATAATTTTTTTCATTCGAAGCATTTTTCCATCCGAATTATCGCTCTATTAAGGTCTGATTACGAATTTTTGCAACAATTCAGCAACTATTCTAGCTTTCTTGTACCAGTACAAATTGATTCATTGTGATCAATCTGGATACTAGATCACACGCTTTAAGATTCAGATGGCTTAGTCTATTTTATTGTAATTTCTGTTGTATTGGCCAATACTTATATTTTATTATGTTTGCTATTAATGTGAATAAATTTTAATCTGATACGAATATTCTGCGTGACCCATGTAACTTGTGAGTGCCGATCATTCCATTTTTTCTAGCATTTATTAGGTAAACGGGGGTTTACAATTGACCGTGCTCCCGGACAGAATTCCCCACACAGAGTAGAGCAACCCTTATTCTAATTTTAACTCATCGTTCCTGCGCAGCACATTGTGCTGTCTAAACAACAATCTGTCGTAGATGAAAAATGGATATCTATGGGGACAAGCGATCACTGTAGTGATTGCTACATGTAAATGCAGCCCTCATCTCCGCTGATGATCTGGCAGTTTTCTGGGACGTCTGCTTTGTTTCCAGCAATCTGCCAGATCGTTGGTCTTTGTAAAAGGACCTATGCGTTCATACGTTATTGTCAGCAGCACACGTCCTGTTTACACAGGGAGATATACTTCCGTCAATAAAACAATTTTAAGTTGGCATTAAAGAGCCGATCAGCTGATAAACAAGTGTTTGCTCGTTTGTCTAATGATCAGCAGGCCTTTTACAGGGGCAGTGACTGGGAACAAACATTCCTTTTCGACCAATAATCAGCTCCTGTAAAACTCCCTTATACGTATGTATGTCGTTCTCTCTCTTAATGTATGCATATACAGTATGTATTTAACGATCTCTCTCTAAACAGTGGAGAAGAAAACTGTGGGGACATTACATACCATATGTATCTTTGCGGCTATTATATGTGAAGGACTATTACTATGTAGGGGAATAAGGAGTTAACAAAAGTTAATAGCATTGCAGTGCTTCACAATTGTAACACATCCTGGGAGATGCAGGTACTTGACAAGTCTTGTGAGCTGCTGCCCACCCACAGAAAGGGAAGAAACTCCTCCAGATGATTTAAAATGTATGAGATAACCCCTTTAGAGATAACCTGTCATCATGAAATGCAGTACAATCTGCAGGCTATAGAGCAGGAGGAGCTGAGCAGATTGACGTATAGTATTGTCGGACATGATTTAGCAAAACTTGTAATTTATACATTTAAAGGGCATCTGTCAGCAGATTTTTACCTATGACACTGGCTGACCTGTTACATGTGCACTTGGCAGCTAAAGGCATCGGTGTTGGTCCCATGTTCATATGTACCCACATTGCTGAGAAAAATGATGTTTTAACCCCTTAAAGGGAACGTGTCACCTCTACTATGCTACCCTCACTAAGCATTTCTAAATGTTCATTGTGTTACCCTAAACATACAAATTACACTTTTAATTTCATTTGCAGACAAATTCAATAAGTATTATGCATTTTTGTACTTTCCGCCTTTTATGCAAATTAACATAAAAGAGTCTTACTTGTGTGACCAGAGAAGAGTCATATTTTCAAGCTCTGACTCATCTCAGGTTAATTTGCATATGTATCAAATCAGGTTTTTTTACACAATAAAAGCACACAGAGCTATGGGCAGCCCATGTCCTCGGCTCTATACCCAAAATCCAGGTTCCCTTTAACCCCTTTAGGACACAGCCATATTTCACCTAAAGGACCAGGCCATTTTTTGCAAATCTGGCCAGTGTCACTTTTTTTTTATTTTTTATACTTTATTCTTTTCTTTTCATTTAAAACATATAATCTTTCATCACATCAATGACATAATATAAATTGTTCCACTATTCCATATTACTACAATAATAAATATTATTAATTATCCCCCTGACACCCACCCACCACCCCTAGGGAAAAAAGGGAAAGGAGAGGAACGGGACCAAAAGAAATAAATAAAAAATACATAAACTCAACCTAATATGGCTATTTATTCCAAATCTCATCGAATCCCACTGGATTTTTGGTGTAGCACCCAGAAAACCGTTGGATTTTAATAAGGTAACTATTGCTTCCCGCCACTGTCCCACTGTGGGCGGATCTTCTTTTATCCAGTTTCTAAGTATAAGGAGTCTAGCTTGAAATAATATTTTACCCAAAACCAGCTGTACTTCCTTCTTTAGTTTCAAATGTTCAGTTGCTCCCAGTATACAGACTACTGGATCTTCAAACACCTGAACTTCCAAAAATACCAATACAATCTCTGCTATCTCCTTCCAATATCTGAAAAGTCTGGGACACCTCCAAAAACTGTGAATTAAATCTGCCTCCTTTTCCCTACATTTTGGGCAATTATCCGACGTTCTAACCCCCATTTTCTTTAAGATCTTAGGAGATCGATGTAACCTATGTACTATAAAGAACTGTGATATTTTATGTGATCCCCTGTCTGACACTATTGGATAACTTCTAAGAGCATCTTTCCATTTCTTATCAGAAAAGAATGGCTGAAGTTCTTTTTCCAATTTTTTTTTAGCTAGTATTGTAATCCGTTCTTTCTTTCCTTCCATCAGTATCCCATATCTTTTTTTTTGTTGTACCTCTTTTCTCCCCTCCATCTGTGAATTTATATATTAGATCTGATTGTTCCTTTCTATATTTGTCTAGTTTTACCCCTAACCTCAAAGCATTCCTAACTTGGCAGTATTTATAGATATCCTTTTGGGGGATCCC
Source organism: Bufo gargarizans (assembly GCF_014858855.1). Classification (NCBI taxonomy): domain Eukaryota; kingdom Metazoa; phylum Chordata; class Amphibia; order Anura; family Bufonidae; genus Bufo; species Bufo gargarizans. The sequence continues at coordinate 169,072,940 of NC_058081.1, forward strand.
AAACTCCCTAGTAAGTGTATTAAAGTCCTTCAATTTATCATCTTCAAATAGTTAGGCTAAATATTTTATCCCCTTTTTTTCCCAGTCAATATAGCTCCTGATTGTTTGGAGTTCCTTCAAGTTTAAGTTTTTCCAAATGGGTGTATATTGTAAAAAAACTTTTATCCCCAATTTTTTTTTAATCTGCCCCCAAATGTGATCCATTGCATTCATAAATCTATTTGCAGTATTACCGTATTTTTATGAAGTGAACCCGATTCCATTATCTCTAAGTGATTAAGTTCCCCTCTCCAACCCATTTCTTTTAATTCCTGTCTTCCCACTAAACTGTTCAAACTATCTCTTATCTGACTATATTGTGTTATCAAGTAATACATAAACCAGTTAGGAACCGCCAAACCACCCTCTCTTACTGGGAGCTGCAACACTTCTTTTTTTATCCTAGGGATAGAGACTTTCCATATGAATTCCCCCATTATGCGATCTAATAATCTAAATGTCTTCTGCGGAAGTCTTATTGGGGCGTTTTGTAACACATAGAGTACCTTTGGTAGAAAAATCATTTTTATTAGATTTACCCGACCTTGAATAGAAAGTGGTAATCTTTTCCATATATGTATTTTAGTTCTAAGTTCTTTTATTACAGGGAGTACATTTAATTTTTCGTAGTCTTCTATATTACCGGAAATTTGTATGCCAAGATATTTAAAGCTCTCGTGTTTCTCAAGTACATGGACCCTTGAATCCCTCCCTAGCTGCCCAGCCCAATACCATCATATGGCACTTCGCCCAATTAATATTTAATCCAGAAAAAAAACCGAACTTATCTATTTTCTCTAATACTCTACTAAACTGATCCCCTGTATTGTGCATAAATAACAAGATATCATCGGCATACATTAATAATTTTTCATCTCCTTCCGCAAATTGAAAACCTTTTATCTCCCTATCGTTTCGTATTATATTTGCGAGAGGCTCAATTGCTATAGCAAATAATAGGGGAGAGAGAGGGCATCCCTGCCTGGTGCCCCGCTGAAGGGCAAGAGGCAGGGACAAGCTCCCATCCACCATCACTCTAGCCCTTGGGTTGGAATATATAAGCTGAATCCATTTTATGAACGCCTCGCCTATACCGACCCTTTTTAAGACTGCCCATAAATACTCCCATTCAATACAATCGAATGCTTTTTGAGCATCCAATGAAAGTATTGCTTTATCACCTAATTCTGTTCTATTAGCCTCAATATTAAGGTACAGCCTTCTTATATTTGAGTATATATTTCTACCGGGTATAAAACCGGTCTGATCTTCTTGAACTATACCTTTAATCACTTTGGAGAGCCTCCCTGCCAAGACCTTTGCCAGGATCTTAACATCCGTGTTCAACAAAGATATTGGTCTATAAGATCCAGGGTCTAGTTGTTCTTTACCTTTTTTTGGAATTAATGTAATAATTGCCTCTTTCATAGAGTCTGGTAGATCCCCTATCCTTTGCACCTCCTTCATTGTTGTTACTAATTCGGGTATTAAGACCCGGGCAAAGGTCCTATATATCTCAAAGGGCAGGCCGTCACACCCTGGTGTTTTTGCGGGTTTTACTTTACCCAAAACTTCATTAATTTCATCAACTGATATTTCTCTATCCAAATATTCTTTTTGGGCCTGAGATATCTTTCTCCAAGCGACTTGATCTAGATATGCAGTACAGACCAAAAGTTTGGACACACCTTCTTATTCAAAGAGTTTTCTTTATTTTCATGACTATGAAGACATCAAAACACTGAATTAACACATGTGGAATTATATACATAACAAACAAGTGTAAAACAACTGAAAATATGTCATATTCTAGGTTCTTCAATGTAGCCACCTTTTGCTTTGATTACTGCTTTGCACACTCTTGGCATTCTCTTGATGAGCTTCAAGAGGTAGTCACCTGAAATGGTCTTCCAACAGTCTTGAAGGAGTTCCCAGAGATGCTTAGCACTTGTTGGCTCTTTTGCCTTCACTCTGCGGTCCAGCTCACCCCAAACCATCTCGATTGGGTTCAGGTCCAGTGACTGTGGAGGCCAGGTCATCTGGCGCAGCACCCCATCACTCTCCTTCATGGTCAAATAGCCCTTACTTTCAAAGTTTTCTCAATTTTTCAGCTGACTGACTGACCTTCATTTCTTAAAGTAATGATGGCCACTCATTCAACGCGACTGATGGTCCCAACCCCATTTATAAGGCAAGAAATCCCACTTATTAAACCTGACAGGGCACACCTGTGAAGTGAAAACCATTTCAGGTGACTACCTCTTGAAGCTCATCAAGAGAATGCCCAGAGTGTGCAAAGCAGTAATCAAAGCAAAAGGTGGCTACTTTGAAGAACCTAGAATATGACATATTGTCACGGACGGTGTACAGGAAACAAGGCAAAGCAACATGTATAAATGACTCGCTGGATCCAAAAGCTAAGGAACCAAGGGAGACCCCTGCAGAAGACCTGGCACTTTCCCTGGCTGCTCAGCCTATGCAAAGATCCTAATGGTGGAGGTTTGCATATCCACGAACCTTGACTATAAAGCCCTGAGCACCCTACAATAGTGAGGGGACACGACCACCGGCTCCCTACACAAGATACGGAGGGAGTCAGGGTCACCTGGGATCCAGCAAACAGAAAATAACAGATAAAGGTACAACACTTAGCTTTGTAGCAGACAGGAGAACAAAGTCAGCATGCACACACACTCCAGGAAGAAGTATAAGCCGCCCAGAAAAGCATTCTAGGGAGGAATTTAAAGGGAAGCAATTAGTCCAACACATGACAGCTGAGAGAGGCTAACGAGAGGAGGAACTGAATACCACAACACAGAAACTCAAGGAGGAGGTTCTGAAAGGCCTCTGTCAGAGCTTCTCAGCTGTCTAGTTGTGACAGTACCCCTCCCTCTACGAGTGGACTCCGGACACTCAGAACCCACCTTCTCAGGATGGGACCTATGGAAAGCCCTGATGAGACGAGAGGCCTTAATGTCCGTCACTGGGACCCACATCCTCTCCTCAGGACCATACCCCTCCCAATGAACAAGGTACTGAAGAGAACCGCGGACAAGACGAGAATCCACAATCCTAGAGACCTGAAATTCAAGATTCCCATCAACCATAATCGGAGGAGGAGGCAAAGGCGAGGGTACAATGGGTTGAACATAAGGTTTCAATAAGGACTTATGAAAAACATTATGGATCTTCCAAGTCTGAGGAAGATCAAGACGGTATGCAACAGGATTGATGACAGACAGGATTTTGTAAGGCCCAATAAACCTAGGACCCAACTTCCAGGAGGGAACCTTCAATTTGATATTCTTGGTAGACAACCACACCAGATCACCAACATTCAGGTCCGGACCAAGCACACGTCTCTTATCTGCCACACGCTTATATCTCTCACTCATGCTCTTTAGATTATCCTGAATCTTTTGCCAAATAGATGACAAAGAGGAGGAGAATCTGTCCTCATCAGGTAAACCAGAAGACCCCTCTCCCGAGAAAGTCCCAAACTGGGGATGAAACCCATATGCACCAAAAAATGGTGACTTATCAGAGGACTCCTGACGACGGTTATTTAAAGCAAACTCAGCAAGGGACAAAAAAGAACACCAATCCTCTTGGTTCTCCGCCACAAAACAGCGCAGATATGTCTCCAGATTCTGATTGACGCGCTCTGTCTGGCCATTCGACTGCGGGTGGAAAGCAGAAGAGAATGACAACCGAACCCCCAAGCGAGAACAGAAAGCCTTCCAGAATCTGGAAACAAACTGCGTGCCCCTATCAGAGACTATGTCTGAAGGAATACCGTGCAATTTGACAATGTGATCAATAAATGCCTGCGCCAGCGTCTTAGCATTGGGCAAACCAGGAAAAGGGATGAAATGCACCATTTTGCTAAAACGGTCCACCACCACCAGAATCACGGTCTTCCCCGAGGAACGAGGCAGGTCCGTTATATAGTCCATGGACAGATGTGTCCAAGGACGGGAAGGAATGGGTAAGGGAAGGAGAGGACCTGATGGCCGTGAATGAGGGACTTTGGCACGAGCGCAAGTCTCCCAGGCTGCCACAAAACCCTCAACCGACTTACGAAGCGCAGGCCACCAGAATCTCCGAGCGATGAGATCCAGTGTGGCTCTTACCCCCGGGTGCCCAGCAAGGACCGTATCGTGGTGTTCTTTAAAAATCTTGTGTCTTAAAGCGAGAGGCACAAACAACCTCCCATGAGGACAAAGATCAGGAGCCTCTGACTGGGCTGCCTGCACCTCTGCCTCCAATTCAGGAAAAAGAGCAGAGACCACCACACCTTCAGCCAAAATGGGACCCGGGTCTTCAAAATTCCCGCCTCCCGGAAAACAACGTGACAGGGCATCTGCCTTCACATTCTTAACTCCAGGGCGGAACGTGACAACAAAATTAAACCTAGAAAAGAACAAAGACCATCTGGCCTGTCTCGGGTTCAGACGCTTGGCTGACTCCAAGTAGGCCAGATTTTTATGGTCAGTAAATACGGTAGTAGGGTGTCTGGCTCCCTCTAGCCAATGGCGCCATTCCTCAAAAGCCAACTTGATGGCCAACAATTCCCTATCTCCCACATCGTAATTTCTCTCTGCGGAGGAGAGTTTTCTTGAGAAAAAGGCACACGGTCGCCAATTGGCAGGAGAGGAACCCTGAGACAAGACCGCCCCCACACCCACCTCAGAAGCATCAACCTCAACTATGAAGGGTAAAGAAACATCAGGTTGCACCAAGATGGGAGCGGAAGCAAAACTCTCCTTGATATCAGAAAAAGCCTTACGCGCCTCTACTGACCAAGAAGAAAAATCTACCCCCTTTCTGGTCATATCAGTGAGTGGTTTAACAATAGAAGAATAATTCAAAATGAACTTCCTGTAATAATTGGCAAAGCCCAAAAAACGCATCAGCGCCTTCTGATTCTCAGGAAGCTCCCACTCAAGCATAGCGCGGACCTTCTCGGGGTCCATGCGAAAACCAGAAGCGGAGAGAAGAAACCCCAGAAATTGAATTTCTGGAACCGCAAACACACATTTTTCCAGTTTCGCATATAATTTATTCTCCCGCAGGATGAGCAAGACCTGACGTAAATGTTCCTTATGAGTTTTGAAATCGGGAGAAAAAATCAAAATGTCATCCAAATACACCAATACAAATTTTCCCATCAAATGATAAAAAATGCTGTTCACGAAATGCTGAAAAACGGCTGGGGCATTCATCAAACCAAAAGGCATAACCAAATTTTCAAAATGGCCCTCAGGGGTATTGAAGGCCGTCTTCCATTCGTCCCCTTCTCTGACCCTGACCAGGTTGTATGCCCCTCTTAGATCTAATTTGGAAAAGACTTTAGCCCCAACAACCTGGTTAAACAGGTCCGGGATCAGAGGAAGCGGATAAGGGTCACGAATTGTGATATTGTTCAGCTCCCTGAAATCCAGACAAGGTCTTAAAGAACCATCTTTTTTCTTAACAAAGAAAACACCAGCGGCAACAGGTGACTTCGAGGGTCGTATGTGTCCCTTTCTCAGACTCTCAGAGATATAAGCACGCATAGCGATCCTCTCAGGTTGGGAAAGAATGTATAAACGAGATTTAGGCAGCTTGGCGTCTGGGATGAGATTAATAGGGCAATCGTACTCCCTGTGCGGGGGCAAATCCTGAACTCCGCTCTCAGAGAAGACATCCAAAAATTCAGAGAGAAAAGATGGTACAGTCTTAGTAGCAACCTCAGAAACAGATGTCATGAGGCAATTCTCTCTGCAAAAGTCACTCCAACCATTTATTTGCCTCGCTTGCCAATCAATGGTGGGGTTATGCTTAGTGAGCCAGGGCAGCCCCAACACCAGAGGGGTAGGTAAACCGCTTAGGACGAAACATGACACATCCTCAACATGAGCATCACTCACAATTAAATGGATATTGTGAACTATGCCCTTTAATGATTTTTGAGAAAGTGGAGCGGAATTGATAGCAAAAACAGGAATATCCTTTCCCAAAGTGCGCACCTGGAAACCATGAGTTATCGCAAATTGATTATCAATGAGATTGACCGCTGCTCCACTATCCACAAAAATCTCACAAAAAAAGTTTTTGCTCTCTAGCGCCACCCTAGCCGGCAGGACAAAACGGGAACTACAAGCAAATGGAAAACCTTCAATTTCCGCCTCAACCCTGCCAATAGTAACAGACAGAACATTTTTAAAAGATTTTTTCCTGTTTGTTTCTTTATTACTCCCAGAAAACTGCCTGAATCTCCTAGAGGGACAAATATTTGCAAATGATTTATACCTCCACAACAAAAACAAACCCTCCCATGTGAGCTGAATCTTCTATTGTCAGAAGCAATCAACCCCAGCTGCATGGGCTCCTGCTCAGAAGGGGCTGACGGCGACTGAGACCCCTGCGCACAGAATGGGACCGCTGCACTGTCCTGGGACTGAGTATGACAGGAAGGGGACATCTCTCCTCTCTCTCTAAGACGCCTGTCAATACGAACGGCCTGAGACATAGCAGAGTCCAAAGAAATAGGCCTCTCATGAAAGGCAAATGCATCTTTCAATCCCTCTGAAAGACCATGGCAAAATTGACTTCGGAGCGCAGCATCATTCCAACCAGTATCAACTGCCCATCTCCGAAATTCTGAGCAGTATATTTCTGCGGATTGTTTACCCTGGCATAATAGACGTAGTTTAGACTCAGCCAGAGCAATACGATCCGGATCATCATATATCTGACCCAGGGCTAAAAAGAATTCATCCACTGAACGGAGAGGCCGTGCCCCCTCCGGCAGCGAAAAGGCCCAGGACTGAGCGTTACCTCTGAGCAGCGATATAATGATCCCCACCCTCCGTTCCTCATCACCAGAGGAGTGGGGAAGAAGGCGAAAATGGAGTTTGCAAGCCTCTCTAAAACGCACAAAATTCTCACTACCCCCGGAGAACGTATCCGGGAGCGAGATCTTAGGCTCAGAACAAACTCCATGAACGCAAGCTGAACCGGTCACTTGAAGCTGAGAAAAAGTCTTACGGAGATCTGCTACCTCCAATGAAAGACCCTGGAAGCGTTCAGCCAAAAGTGAAACCGGATCCATGCTTGAGACGGTTATGGCGGCTTATAATGTCACGGACGGTGTACAGGAAACAAGGCAAAGCAACATGTATAAATGACTCGCTGGATCCAAAAGCTAAGGAACCAAGGGAGACCCCTGCAGAAGACCTGGCACTTTCCCTGGCTGCTCAGCCTATGCAAAGATCCTAATGGTGGAGGTTTGCATATCCACGAACCTTGACTATAAAGCCCTGAGCACCCTACAATAGTGAGGGGACACGACCACCGGCTCCCTACACAAGATACGGAGGGAGTCAGGGTCACCTGGGATCCAGCAAACAGAAAATAACAGATAAAGGTACAACACTTAGCTTTGTAGCAGACAGGAGAACAAAGTCAGCATGCACACACACTCCAGGAAGAAGTATAAGCCGCCCAGAAAAGCATTCTAGGGAGGAATTTAAAGGGAAGCAATTAGTCCAACACATGACAGCTGAGAGAGGCTAATGAGAGGAGGAACTGAATACCACAACACAGAAACTCAAGGAGGAGGTTCTGAAAGGCCTCTGTCAGAGCTTCTCAGCTGTCTAGTTGTGACACATATATTCAGTTGTTTCACACTTGTTTGTTATGTATATAATTGCACATGTGTTAATTCATAGTTTTGATGCCTTCAGTGTGAATCTACAATTTTCATAGTCATGAAAATAAAAAAAAACTCTTTGAATGAGAAGGTGTGTCCAAACTTTTGGTCTGTACTGTACATCCAACTCTAATCCTGAATATCGTACCCTAGTTTTATAAAGTTCCTGGAAGTAATCCCTTAAAAACCTTCCTAACTCCTTCCGGTGAACTAATTATTTTATCCTTGTTATCTCTAATTACCCCCAACCACTATTTACCTCTTTGATTCTTTACAATACCTGCCAAAATTTGTCCAACTTTTTCTCCCTCTGAAGCCAGTCGGAATTCTTGGAAGACCAATTCTTTCCTACTTTTCTCGGGCTGATGTAATTTTAGTTTTTCCTGTTTTTCCTCCCATTCCTTCCTGTTTTGTTCAGTAGGATTAATCATACATTCCCTGCTTACTTCTTGTAATTTCCTTTCCAATAGATTACCACTTTCCTTATTACTTTTTTCCAATAGTTTACTTTTTTGAACAAAAGTCCTCTCAAAAAGGCCTTGGCTGTATCCCAGACTATCAGTCTATTGGCAGAGTTGTTGTTCTCCTGGAAAAAAAAAAAATATTTCCTCGATTATACTGTCTATATCTGAGATGAATGACAACCAATGGGCATTAAACTTAAACAGTGGTAAATTGTTCTTCCTATTCAGCTCTAGTTCCATTACCACTGCACTATGGTCCGATAGGACCATTTTGTGCATACTTTATCCTAATCCTACTTTGAACCATTAAATTTCTGTTCCCCAGCACCATATCAATTCTTGACCAGGTTTGATGGGTTTTAGAGTAGTAGGAATACGTAGTTTCCTCCGGATTCTGATAGCGCCACACATCTATCCAGCTAAATTCCACGGCCAATTTAAACAAATCCACATTCTGTGCTCTTCCCCCTCTGCTAGAGAACCTGTCCCTGAGTGGGTCCATTACAGCGTTACCAGTGTCACTTTAAGTGGTGATAACTTTAAAACACTTTGACTTATCCAGGCCATTCTGAGATTGTTTTTTCGTCACATATTGAACTTCATGACACTGGTAAAATGAAGTAAAAAAAAAATCATTTTTATTTATAAAAAAATACTAAATTTACCAAAAATGTGTAAAAAATTGCAAATTTCCAAGTTTCAATTTCTCTACTGCTATAATACATAGTAATACCTACAAAAATAGTAATTACTTTACATTCCCCAAATGTCTACTTCATGTTTGGATCAATTTGGGAATGATATTTTGGGGGATGTTACAAGGCTTAGAAATTTAGAAGCATAACCCACTTTTTAGGGACCAGTTCAGGTCTGAAGTCACTTTGTGAGGCTTACATAATAGAAACCACCCAAAAATGATCCCATTCTAGAAACTACACCCCCCCCCTGATGCACTCCTAGAGTAGAAACTCCATAAAGTGACCCCATCTAAGAAACTACACCCCTCAAGGTATTCAAAACTGATTTTACAAACTTTGTTAACCGTTTAGATGTTGCACAAGAGTTATTGGCAAATGGAGATGAAATTTGAGAATTTCAATTTTTGGGGAAATTTTCCATTTTAATCAATTTTTTCCAGTAACAAAGCAAGGGTTAACAGCCAAACAAAACTCAATATTTATTGCCCCGATTCTGTAGTTTGCAGAAACCCCCCCTTATGTGGCCGTAAACTACTGTACGGGCACACGGCAGGGTCCAGAAGGAAAGGAATGCCATACGGTTTTGGAAGGCAGATTTTGCTGGACCGGTTTTTTGACACCATGTCCCATTTGAAGCCCCCCTGATGCACCCCTAGAGTAGAAACTCCAAAAAAGTGACCCCATTTTAGAAACTACGGGATAGAGTGGAAGTATTGTTGATACTAGTTTAGGGTACATATGATTTTTGGTTGCTCTATATTACACTTTTTGTGAGGCAAGGTAACAAGAAATAGCTGTTTTGGCACCATTTTAATTTTTTGTTATTTTCAACATTCAACATTAGATCAGGTAATATTTTTATAGAGCAGGTTGTCACGGATGCGGCGATACCTAATATGTATACTATTTTTTTATTTATGTAAGTTTTACACAATGATTTCATTTGTGAAACAAAAAAAAAAATCATGTTTTAGTGTCTCCATAGTCTGAGAGCCATATTTTTTTAAGTTTTTAAGCAAATATCTTAGGTAGGGTATGATTTTTGCGGGATGAGATGACGGTTTGATTGGCACTATTTTGGGGTGCGTATGACTTTTTTTATCACTTTTCTTACCTTTTTGGGGAAGTAAGGTGGGCAAAATTTAAATTTCATCATAGTTTTTTATTGTATTTTTTTATGGCATTCACCGTGCGGGTAAAGTAACATGACCGTTTTATAGATCAGGTAGTTACGGACGCGGTGATATGAAACATGTGTAGGGAATTTAATTTGTTTTATTTTTAATCAGTGATAAATGTGTTTCACTTTTTTTTACCCAGACCCACTTGGTTCTTGAAGATCCAGTGAGTCTGATGTCTGTATAAGGGCTCTTTCACACTTGCGTTGTCCGGATCCGTCGTGTACTCCATTTGCCGGAATTACACGCCAGATCCGGAAAAACGCAAGTGAACTGAAAGCATTTGAAGACGGATCCGTCTTCAAAATGCGTTCAGTGTTACTATGGCAGCCAGGATGCTATTAAAGTCCTGGTTGCCATAGTAGTAGTGGGGAGCAGTTTACTTACCATCCGTGCGGCTCCCGGGGTGCTCCAGAATGACGTCAGAGCGCCCCATGCGCATGGATGACGTGCCATGCGATCACGTCATCTATGCGCGTGGGGCGCCCTGACGTCACTCTAAAGCCCCCCGGGAGCCGCACGGACGGTAAGTATACTGCTACTCCGCTCCCCACTACACTTTACCATGGCTGCCAGGACTTTAGCGTCCCGGCAGCCATTGTAACCATTCAGAAAAAGCTAAACGTCGAATCCGGCAATGCGCCGAAACGATGTTTAGCTTAAGGCTGGATCCGGATTAATGCCTTTCAATGGGCATTAATTCCGGATCCGGCCTTGCGGCAAGTGTTCAGGATTTTTGGCCGGAGCAAAAAGCGCAGCATGCTTCGGTATTTTCTCCGGCCAAAAAACTTTCCGGTCCTGAACTGAAGACATCCTGATGCATCCTGAACGGATTTCTCTCCGTTCAGAATGCATGGGGATAATCCTGATCAGGATCAAGATCCCTGACGACGGAACTCTATGCCGGAACAAAAGAACGCAAGTGTGAAAGAGCCCTTATACAGTACAGTACACTATATAGGGTACTGTACTGTATTTTCACTTTACAAAGTCTGATTAGACTTCTGCCTTTAGCAGAAGTCTAATCAGCACCATGGACAGCCTCTGATCAGTACCATGGTAACCATCACTCGCTGCCACAGCAGAGCAGTGGGTGATGGGGAGGGAGGGGGCCCCCTCCCTCTGCCATAGGGGGCTGAAAAGGCACAGCAGCGATGGGAGAGGGAGAGAGCTCCCTCCCTCTTAACCTTTTCCATACAGCGGTCCCTACGGACCACAGCATGGAAGGGGTTAAACGCATGGCATCTGTGATGTCAGGCGTTTCAAGCAGAGTGTCAGCAATGTGCTGACACTCTGCAAACCGCTCGGCTATCCTGAGAGAGGGGGCGGGCGGATGATCGCATGCCTGCCAGCCCCCCCAAGCACCATTCGCACCGCCCACCCTCCCTGCCGCACTCCCCACACCCCTTTCCCCTGCTGCGCCCGCCGGCAGATAACAAAGAGGGCAGCATTAAATAAAGCTTATTTGAAGTTTGGCAATGTTTTTATTTTTGTTATTTTACAACGTTCATCTGACAGGTTAGATCATGTGCTATTTTTATAGAGCAGGTTGTTACGGACGCGACAATATCAAATATGACTATTTTTTGGTTGTTTCAGTTTTCCATAAAGCATTTAAAAAATATTTTTTTTTTGTGTCTCCACGTTCTGAAAGCCATAGTTTTTTTTTATTTTTTTGGGTGTTGGGCGACTGTCTTATTTTAGGGGCTAATTTTTTTCAGTATGAGATGACTGTTTGATTGGTACTATTTTATATCATGTAGGGTTTTCAATTTTATGTTAAACCTTATATGTTTATTTTATCTTTGAGGAAAATTAACACACGCTTTTATACTCTATATATTTTGTATTATATTTCTATGTAGCACTGGGAGGTATGTTTTTTATGTGTCACAGGTGAAAATGTTTGCACAGGTGTTCTGCGTGGACCGAGCTGATTTTTTGTTCACCTTGCCCTCTGTGACTACACCCCGTGGGTGGGAACATGGGGGGTGAACCTTATTTCAGCTCGGAACTAGTCAGACACCTCAGATCATGACTAAGAACACCATTGTTCGAAACGCGTAGATCTTGGGGATAAAGTAGGAGCCAGCGTCACTGTCTGCTGCATCCACCTGTATTTTGGTGATAAATAAAGACCGGGATTTTTCACTACATCCATTCTGGTGCTGGAGCTTATTTTCTACCTTGTGCATTACCTTTGAGGACTGGCTTGAGTCCGCCCCGTGCACCGACACACAGGATGAGAAGGTGAGCTGGCTGTAACCCTTTTTCTCGTACTATTTTAGAGTCCATATGACTTTTTGATCGCATGCTATTACACTTTTTGTGATGTAAGGTGATAAAAAATGGTTTTGTACCCACTTATTATTATTTATTTTTTTACGGTGCTCATCTGAGGGGTTAGTTCATGTAATATTTTTATACAGCAGGTTCTTACGGATGCGGCAATACTTAATATGTCTACTTTTTTATTTATTTAAGTTTTACACAATTATATTTTTTAAACAAAAAAAATCATTTTAGTGTCTCCATAGTCTGATAGCCATAGTTTTATTTTTATTTTCTGGGTGATTGTCTTAGGTGGGGTATCATTTTTGTGGTATGAGATGACGGTTTGATTGGTACTATTTTGGGGTGCATATGACTTTTTGATCACTTGCTATTACACATTTTGTGATGTAAGATGACAAAAAATTGCTTTTTTTACACCATTTTTATTTATACATTTTTTGACAGTGTTCACCTGAGGGGTTAGGTCATGTAATATTTGTATAGAGCCGGTCATTACGGACGTGGCAATACCTAATATGTCTACTATTTATTAATTAAATTTATTTATTTAAGTTTTACACAATCATATTATTTTTGAAACAAAAAAAATAATCATGTTTTAGTTTCTCCATAGTCTGAAAGATATATATTTTTTTATGTTTTGGGCAATTGTCTTAGGTAGGGGCTCATTTTTTGCGGGATGAGGTGACTGTTAGATTGGTACTATTTTGGGGGGGCATACGCCTTTTTGATCGCTTGGTGTTGTACTTTTAGTGATGTAATGTGACAAAAAGCACGTTTTTTGTCTTATTTTTTTGACGGTGTTCACCTGAGGGGTTAGGTCATGTGATATTTTTATAGAGCCGGTCAATACAGACGCAGCAATACCTAATATGTCTACTTTTTGTTTTTTTCCCCTATTTTTTACAAATTTGTTTTACTTTATTTTGGGGAAAGGACGCTTTTTTTTTACTTGAAACTTAATTTTTTTGTAAAACTTTATTTTTTCACTTTTTTTCACTCTTTTTTTTTGTCCCACTCTGTGACTTAAATTTTTGGGAGGTCTGATCCACTTTACAATGTAGTACAATTAAGTATTGTAAAGCATTAGCTGTAAGTGTATTACTGAATGTAATACACTTACAGCCTGCATCCTGTAACATCTAGGGGTCTGGATCTCAAAGGCTCTCATGGAAGGAAGGCATCGGGCTGCCTTTTCTGCCATCGGGTCCCCGTCACAGCAGCACAGGGACCTGATGGCTGCTTCCTCCCTGCACGAACATCGCACGTGCCGCGGTCAGCGCTGACCACGGCACATCAAGGGTTAATGCGCCGGCATCAGTGATTTCACCAATGCCAGCGCATGCAGCAGGGGTCCGGCTATCAGTGACTGCCAGACCCCTGCCTTTGATCGGGCGCTGTATGGCGCTGGTCCTTAACCACTTCTGGACCGCCTAACGCAGATTCGCGTTCCGGAGGTGGCAGCCCTGCGCACAGTCACGCATATATGCGTCATCTCGCGAGACGCGAGATTTCCTGTGAACGCGCGCACACAGGCGCGCGCTCACAGGAACGGAAGGTAAGCGAGTGGATCTCCAGCCTGCCAGCGGCGATCGCTCGCTGGCAGGCTGGAGATCCAAATTTTATAACCCCTAACAGGTATATTAGACGCTGTTTTCATAACAGCGTCTAATATACCTCCTACCTGGTCCTCTGGTGGTCCCTTTTGTTAGGATCGACCACCAGAGGACTCAGGTAGGTCAGTACAGTCGCACCAAACACCACACTACACTACACTACACCCCCCCCGTCACTTATTAACCCCTTATAAACCCCTGATCACCCATGATCACCCCATATAAACTCCCTGATCACCCCCCTGTCATTGATCACCGCCCTGTCATTGATCACCCCCCTGTCAGGCTCCGTTCAGACGTCCGTATGATTTTTACGGATCCACGGATACATGGATCGGATCCGCAAAACGCATACGGACGTCTAAATGGAGCCTTACAGGGGGGTGATCAATGACAGGCGGGTGATCACCCATATACACTCCCTGATTACCCCCTGTCATTGATCACCCCCCTGTCATTGATCACCCCCCTGTAAGGCTCCATTCAGACGTCCGCATGATTTTTACGGATCCATGGATACATGGATCGGATCCGCAAAACACATGCGGACGTCTGAATGGAGCCTTACAGGGGGTGATCAATGACAGGCGGGTGATCACCCATATACACTCCCTGATCACCCCCCTGTCATTGATCACCCCCCTGTAAGGCTCCATTCAGACGTCCGCATGTGTTTTGTGGATCCGATCCATGTATCCATGGATCCGTAAAAATCATGCGGATGTCTGAATGGAGCCTTACAGGGGGGGTGATCAGTGACAGGGGGGTGATCACCCTGATCACCCCCTGTCATTGATAACACCCCTGTAAGGCTCCATTCAGACGTCCGCATGTGTTTTGTGGATCCGATCCATGTATCCATGGATCCGTAAAAAAATCATGCGGATGTCTGAATGGAGCCTTACAGGGGGGGTGATCAGTGACAGGGGGTGATCCGGGAGTCTATATGGGTGATTACCCCCCTGTCATTGATCACCCCCCTGTCATTGATCACCCCCCCTGTAAGGCTCCATTCAGACATTTTTTTTGGCACAAGTTAGCGGAATTATTTTTTTTTTTTTCTTACTAAGTCTCATATTCTACTGACTTGTGTCAAAAAATAAAATCTCACATGGACGCACCATACCCCTCACGAAATCCAAATGCGTAAACATTTTTAGACATTTATATTCCAGACTTCTTCTCACGCTTTAGGGCCCCTAAAAAGCCAGGGCAGTATAAATACCCCACATGTGACCCCATTTCGGAAAGAAGACACCCCAAGGTATTCGCTGAGGGGCATATTGAGTCCATGAAAGATTGAAATTTTTGTCCTAAGTTAGCGGAAAGTGAGACTTTGTGAGAAAAAAAACCCAAAAAATCAATTTCCGCTAACTTATGCAAAAAATAAAAAATTTCTAGGAACTCGCCAGGCCCCTCATTGAATACCTTGGGGTGTCTTCTTTCCAAAGTGGGGTCACATGTGGGGTATTTATACTGCCCTGGCTTTTTAGGGGCCCGAAAGTGTGAGAAGAAGTCTGGGATCCAAATGTCTAAAAATGCCCTCCTAAAAGGAATTTGGGCCCCTTTGCGCATCTAGGCTGCAAAAAAGTGTCACACATCTGGTATCGCCGTACTCAGGAGAAGTTGGGGAATGTGTTTTGGGGTGTCATTTTACATATACCTATGCTGGGTGAGAAAAATATCTTGGTCAAATGCCAACTTTGTATAAAAAAATAGGAAAAGTTGTCCTTTGCCAAGATATTTCTCTCACCCAGCATGGTTATATGTAAAATGGCAACCCAAAACACATTCCCCAACTTCTCCTGAGTACGGCGATACCAGATGTGTCACACTTTTTTGCTGCCAAGGTGGGCAAAGGGGCACATATTCCAAAGTGCACCTTTCAGATTTTGCAGGCCATTTTTTACACATTTTGATTGCAAGGTACTTCTCACACATTTGGGCCCCTAAATTGCCAGGGCAGTATAACTACGCCACAAGTGACCCCATTTTGGAAAGAAGACACCCCAAGGTATTCCGTGAGGGGCACGGCGAGTTCCTCGAATTTTTTATTTTTTGTCACAAGTTAGCGGAAAATGATGATTTTTCTTTTTTTTTCTTTTTTCCTTACAAAGTCTCATATTCCACTAACTTGCGACAAAAAATAAAAAATTCTAGGAACTCGCCATGCCCCTCACGGAATACCTTGGGGTGTCTTCTTTCCAAAATGGGGTCACTTGATGCGTAGTTATACTGCCCTGGCAATTTAGGGGCCCAAATGTGTGAGAAGAACTTTGCAATCAAAATGTGTAAAAAATGGCCTGCAAAATCTGAAAGGTGCACTTTGGAATATGTGCCCCTTTGCCCACCTTGGCAGCAAAAAAGTGTGACACATCTGGTATCGCCGTACTCAGGAGAAGTTGGGGAATGTGTTTTGGGGTGTCATTTTACATATACCCATGCTGGGTGAGAAAAATATCTTGGTCAAATGCCAACTTTGTATAAAAAAATGGGAAAAGTTGTCTTTTGCCAAGATATTTCTCTCATCCAGCATGGGTATATGTAAAATGACACCCCAAAACACATTCCCCAACTTCTCCTGAGTACGGCGATACCAGATGTGTCACACTTTTTTGCTGCCAAGGTGGGCAAAGGGGCACATATTCCAAAGTGCACCTTTCAGATTTTGCAGGCCATTTTTTACACATTTTGATTGCAAGGTACTTCTCACACATTTGGGCCCCTAAATTGCCAGGGCAGTATAACTACGCCACAAGTGACCCCATTTTGGAAAGAAGACACCCCAAGGTATTCCGTGAGGGGCATGGCGAGTTCCTAGAATTTTTTATTTTTTGTCGCAAGTTAGTAGAATATGAGACTTTGTAAGGAAAAAAGAGAAAAAAAAAAAATCATCATTTTCCGCTAACTTGTGACAAAAAATAAAAAATTCTAGGAACTCGCCATGCCCCTCACGGAATACCTTGGGGTGTCTTCTTTCCAAAATGGGGTCACTTGTGGCGTAGTTATACTGCCCTGGCAATTTAGGGGCCCAAATGTGTGAGAAGTACCTTGCAATCAAAATGTGTAAAAAATGGCCTGCAAAATCTGAAAGGTGCACTTTGGAATATGTGCCCCTTTGCCCACCTTGGCAGCAAAAAAGTGTGACACATCTGGTATCGCCGTACTCAGGAGAAGTTGGGGAATGTGTTTTGGGGTGTCATTTTACATATTTCCATGCTGGATGAGAGAAATATCTTGGCAAAAGACAACTTTTCCCATTTTTTTTATACAAAGTTGGCATTTGACCAAGATATTTTTCTCACCCAGCATGGGTATATGTAAAATGACACCCCAAAACACATTCCCCAACTTCTCCTGAGTACGGCGATACCAGATGTGTCACACTTTTTTCTGCCAAGGTGGGCAAAGGGGCACATATTCCAAAGTGCACCTTTTGGATTTCACCGGTCATTTTTTACACATTTTGATTGCAAAGTTCTTCTCACACATTTGGGCCCCTAAATTGCCAGGGCAGTATAACTACGCCACAAGTGACCCCATTTTGGAAAGAAGACACCCCAAGGTATTCCGTAAGGGGCATGGCGAGTTCCTAGAATTTTTTATTTTCTGTTGCAAGTTAGTGGAATATGAGACTTTGTAAGAAAATAAAAAAAATAAAAAATCATCATCATTTTCCGCTAACTTGTGACAAAAAATAAAAAGTTCTATGAACTCACTATGCCCATCAGCGAATACCTTAGGGTGTCTACTTTCCGAAATGGGGTCATTTGTGGGGGTTTTCTACTGTTTGGGCATTGTAGAACCTCAGGAATCATGACAGGTGCTCAGAAAGTCAGAGCTGTTTCAAAAAGCGGAAATTCACATTTTTGTACCATAGTTTGTAAATGCTATAACTTTTACCCAAACCATTTTTTTTTTTTGCCCAAACATTTTTTTTTTATCAAAGACATGTAGAACAATAAATTTGGCGAAAAATTTATATATGGATGTCGTTTTTTTTGCAAAATTTTACAGCTGAAAGTGAAAAATGTCATTTTTTTGCAAAAAAATCGTTACATTTTGATTAATAACAAAAAAAGTAAAAATGTCAGCAGCAATAAAATACCACCAAATGAAAGCTCCATTAGTGAGAAGAAAAGGAGGTAAAATTCATTTGGGTGGTAAGTTGCATGACCGAGCGATAAACGGTGAAAGGAGTGTAGTGCCGAAGTGTAAAAAGTGCTCTGGTCATGAAGGGGGTTTCACCTAGCGGGGCTGAAGTGGTTAGAGGGGTTGTCTCTCCTCCTTATTTACAGGCTCCCTCGTGGCTCTTGGGGCCTCAGCTCCCTGCTTGCTGGGGGCAGAGCTGAAGGCACAGTGAGCAGGGCAGGGAGGATGCAACCCTGCCCCTTGCTTGTGCGTGCACCTTGTAAATCCTATGAGCTTCTAGTAAAGCTCAGACCAGGTGGCCGGGCCGGGAGTGACTGCACATGCACAATAATTTGTGCGCGCTTGCTCCCATGAAACCCGGCCACCAGAACAGCTGGCCAATAGGGTTTCTGTGAGCGGCCACCGCTGATAACATTACAGTGGTGGTCCTAACCCCTAGAAACGAGCATGGAATTTGGGGCACTATAAAGAGGAATAAGAGGTGACAGAGGCAAATTGGAAAATGGATCTATATTACAGTAACCATCCTAGAACTACAAGGAAGTGATTAAATGGTGACTACTGAGGTGAGACAACCCCTTTAAGTCACGGACATCTGCGCCGTACATGTACAGCGTTGGTCCTTAAGGAGTTAATGTTTGCAAATGAGCCTCTGGGAGCAACGGAGGCTTTGTGGTTACACCTAGAGATGCTGTTCTCTCTGCACTTTGATTGACAGGACCAAGCATAATGATGTTTTAACAGCCTGGACCTGTCAAAGTGTCAGTTGCAGTGTCACCACCAGACATCTGAGAAGCTCTGACAGACGTCCTTCAGAACCTCCTCCTTGAGGTTCCTTTTGTTTTGCTTTCATTTTCTCATCTCGTTAGCCTCTCTCAGCTGTCATGTAGTTGCACTGATTGCATCCCTTTAAATCCCTTCCCATACTGCATCACTTTGCGGTTTATACAACTTCCTGGAGTGTATGCATGCTGGATGCTACTACTGAGTCTTCTACAGATAAGTTTTGTTCATTCATTTGTATTTTCCTGTTTGCTGGATCCCAGGTGACCCTGACTCCCTCCGTATCAAGTGTAGGGAGCGGGTGGTCGTGTCCCCTCACTATTATAGGGTGTTCAGGTGTTATACAGTCGAGGTACGAGGATATGCGATCATCTACCATTGAGAATTTTGCATAGGCTGAGCAGATAGGGAGAGAGCCGGGTCTGTTGCAGGGCTCTCCCTTTGGTTCCTTAGTTTTGGATCCAGTCTGTCGGATCTTCATTTTGTGTCTTCTAGTTTTCTGTACACCTTCTGTGACATTATAAACCGCCAAAACCGTCTCAAGCATGGATCTGGTTTCACTTTTGACTGAACACATGCAGGGTCTTTCATTGGAGGTAGCAGATCTCCGTAAGACTGTTTCTCAGTTTCAGGTGACCGGTTCAGCTTGCGTTCATGGAGTTTGTTCTGAGCCTAAGATCTCGCTCCCGGATACGTTCTCCAAGGGTAGTGAGAATTTTGTTCGTTTTAGAGAGGCTTGCAAACTCCATTTTCAACTACTTCCCCATTCCTCTGGTGATGAGGAGCAGAGGGTGGGGATAATCATCTCGCTGCTCAGGGATAACGCTCAGTCCTGGGCCTTTTCGCTGCCAGTGGGGGCCCTCTGTTCAGTGGATGATTTTTTTTTAGCCCTGGGTCAGATATATGATGACCTGGATCGCATTGCTCTGGCTGAGTCTAGACTATGTCTTTTATGCCAGGGTAAACAGTCCGCAGAGATATACTGTTCAGAATTTCGGAGATGGGCAGCTGATACTGGTTGGAATGATGCTGCACTCCGAAGTCAATTTTGCCATGGTCTTTCAGAGGGATTGAAAGATGCATTTGCCTTTCATGAGAGACCTACCTCCTTGGACTCTTCCATGTCTCGGGCCGTTCGTTTTGACAGGCGTCTTAGAGAGAGAGGAGAGATCACTCCTTCCTGTCATACTCAGTCCAAGGACAGTGCGGCGGTCTCATTCAGTGCACAGGGGTCTCAGTCGCTCTCAATCCCTTCTGAGCAGGAGCCCATGCAGCTGGGTTTGCTTGCCTCTGACAATAGAAGATTCAGCTCTCATAGGAAGGTTTGTTTCTGTTGTGGAGGTATGAATCATTTGGCAAATGTTTGTCCCTCTAGGAGATTCAGGCAGTTTTTTGAGAGTAATAAAGAAACAAAAAGAAAAAAATCCTCTAAAGACATTCCATCTGTTGCTATTGGCAAGGTTGATGCGGAAATTGAAGGTTTTCCGTTTGCTTGTAGTTCCCGTTTTGTCCTACCTGCTAGGGTGGCGCTAGAGAGCAAGAACTTTTTTTGTGAGATTTTTGTAGATAGTGGAGCAGCTGTCAATCTCATTGATAATCAATTTGCTATAGTTCATGGTTTCCAGGTATGCACTTTGGGAAAGGATATACCTGTTTTTGCTATTGATTCCGTTTCACTTTCACAGAAATCGTTAAAGGGCATAGTTCACAATATCCGTTTGATTGTGAGTGATACTCATGTTGAGGATGTGTCATGTTTCGTCCTAAGCGGGTTGCCTACTCCTCTAGTGTTGGGGCTACCCTGGCTCACTAAACATAACCCCACCATTGATTGGCAAGCGAGGCAAATAGATGGTTGGAGTGACTTTTGCAGAGAGAATTGCCTCACGACATCTGTTTCTGAGGTTTCTACTAAGACTGTACCATCTTTTCTCTCTTTTCGGATGTGTTTTCTGAGAGTGGTGTTCAGGAATTGCCCCTCTCACAGGGAGTACGATTGCCCTATTAATCTCACCCCAGGTGCCAAGCTGCCTAAATCTTCTTTATACAATCTCTCCCAACCTGAAAGGGTCGCTATGCGTGCTTATATCTCTGAGAGTCTGAGAAAGGGACACATACGACCCTCGAAGTCACCTGTTGCCGCTGGTGTTTTCTTTGTTAAGAAAAAAGATGGTTCTTTAAGACCATGTCTGGATTTCAGGGAGCTGAACAGTATCACAATTCGTGACCTTTATCCGCTTCCTCTGATCCCGGACCTGTTTAACCAGATTGTTGGGGCTAAAGTTTTTTCCAAGTTGGATCTAAGAGGGCCAACCTGGTCAGGGTCAGAGAAGGAGACGAATGGAAGACGGCCTTCAATACCCCTGAGGGCCATTTTGAGAATTTGGTTATGCCTTTTGGTTTGATGAATGCTCCAGCCGTCTTTCAGCATTTTGTGAACAGCATTTTTTTATCATTTAATGGGGAAATTTGTACTAGTGTATCTAGGTGACATTTTGATTTTTTCTCCTGATTTCAAAACTCATAAGGAACACTTACGTCAGGTCTTGCTCATCCTGCAGGAGAATAAAGTGTACGCTAAACTGGAAAAATGTGTTTGCGGTTCCAGAAATTCAATTTCTGGGGTTTCTTCTCTCCGCTTCTGGTTTTCGCATGGACCCCGAGAAGGTCCGCGCTGTGCTTGAGTGGGAGCTTCCTGAGAATCAGAAGGCGCTGATGCGTTTTTTGGGTTTTGCCAATTATTACAGGAAGTTTATTTTGAATTATTCCTCTGTTGTTAAACCACTCACTGATATGACTAGAAAGGGGGTAGATTTTTCCTCCTGGTCGGTAGAGGAGCGTAAGGCCTTTTCTAATATCAAGGAGAGTTTTGCTTCCGCTCCCATCTTGGTACAACCTGATATTTCTCTACCCTTCATAGTTGAGGTTGATGCTTCTGAGGTGGGTGTGGGTGCGGTCTTGTCTCAGGGTCCCTCTCCTGCCAAATGGCGACCGTGTGCCTTTTTCTCGAAGAAACTCTCCTCCGCAGAGAGAAATTACGATGTGGGAGATAGGGAGTTGTTGGCCATCAAGTTAGCTTTTGAGGAATGGCGCCATTGGCTAGAGGGAGCCAGACACCCTATTACCGTGTTTACTGACCATAAGAATCTGGCCTACTTGGAGTCAGCCAAGCGTCTGAACCCGAGACAGGCCAGATGGTCTTTGTTCTTTTCAAGGTTTAATTTTGTTGTCACGTTCCGCCCTGGGGTTAAGAATGTGAAGCCGGATGCCCTGTCACGTTGTTTTCCGGGAGGTGGGAATTTTGAAGACCCGGGTCCCATTTTGGCCGAAGGTGTGGTGGTCTCTGCTCTTTATCCTGAATTGGAGGCAGAGGTTCAGGTAGCCCAGTCAGAGGCTCCTGATCTTTGTCCTCCTGGGATGTTGTTTGTGCCTCTCGCTTTAAGACACAAGATTTTTAAGGAGCACCACGATACTGTCCTTGCTGGGCACCCGGGGGCAAGAGCCACAGTGGATCTCATCGCTCGGAGATTCTGGTGGCCGGCGCTTCGTAAGTCGGTTGAGGGTTTTGTGGCAGCCTGCAAGACCTGCGCTCATGCCAAAGTCCCTCATTCACGGCCATCAGGTCCTCTCCTTCCGTTACCCATTCCTTCCCGTCCTTGGACACATCTGTCCATGGACTTCATTGCGGACCTGCCTCGTTCCTCGGGGAAGACTGTGATTCTGGTGGTGGTGGACCGTTTTAGCAAAATGGTGCATTTCATTCCTTTTCCTGGCTTGCCCAATGCTAGGACGCTGGCGCAGGCATTTATTGATCACATTGTCGAATTGCATGGTATTCCTTCAGACATAGTCTCTGATAGGGGCACACAGTTTGTTTCCAGATTCTGGAAGGCTTTCTGTTCTCGCTTGGGGGTTCGGTTGTCATTCTCTTCTGCTTTCCACCCGCAGTCAAATGGTCAGACAGAGCATGTCAATCAGAATCTGGAGACATATCTGCGCTGTTTTGTGGCGGAGAATCAGGAGGATTGGTGTTCGTTTTTGTCCTTTGCTGAGTTTGCTTTAAATAACCGTCATCAGGAGTCCTCTGATAAGTCACCATTTTTTGGTGCATATGGGTTTCATCCGCAGTTTGGGACATTCTCTGGAGAAGGGTCTTCTGGTTTACCTGATGAGGACAGATTCTCCTCGTCTTTGTCATCTATTTGGCAAAAGATTCAGGATAATCTAAAGAGCATGAGTGAGAGATATAAGCGTGTGGCGGATAAGACATGTGTGCCTGGTCCGGACCTGAATGTTGGTGATCTGGTGTGGTTGTCTACTAAGAATATCAAATTGAAGGTTCCCTCCTGGAAGTTGGGTCCTAAGTTTATTGGGCCTTACAAAATCATGTCCGTCATCAATCCTGTTGCCTACCGTCTTGATCTTCCTCAGACTTGGAAAATCCATAATGTTTTTCATAAGTCCTTATTAAAACCTTATGTCCAACCCATTGTACCCTCGTCTTTGCCTCCTCCTCCGATTGTGGTTGATGGTAATCTTGAATTTCAGATCTCTAGGATTGTGGATTCTCGTGTTGTCCGCGGTTCTCTCCAGTACCTCGTTCATTGGGAGGGTTATGGTCCTGAGGAGAGGATGTGGGTCCCAGTGACGGACATTAAGGCCACTCGTCTCATCAGGGCTTTCCATAGGTCCCATCCTGAGAAGGTGGGCTCTGAGTGTCCGGAGTCCACTCGTAGAAGGAGGGGTACTGTCACCACCAGACATCTGAGAAGCTCCGACAGACGTCCTTCAGAACCTCCTCCTTGAGGTTCCTTTTGTTTTGCTTTCATTTTCTCATCTCGTTAGCCTCTCTCGGCTGTCATGTAGTTGCACTGCTTGCATCCCTTTAAATCCCTTCCCATACTGCATCACTTTGCGGTTTATACAACTTCCTGGAGTGTATGCATGCTGGATGCTACTACTGAGTCTTCTACAGATAAGTTTTGTTCATTCATTAGTATTTTCCTGTTTGCTGGATCCCAGGTGACCCTGACTCCCTCCGTATCAAGTGTAGGGAGCGGGTGGTCGTGTCCCCTCACTATTATAGGGTGTTCAGGTGTTATACAGCCGAGGTACGAGGATATTCGATCATCTACCATTGAGATTTTTGCAGAGGCTGAGCAGTTAGGGAGAGAGCCTATAGGGAAATTTCCCGGGGCGTCGATGCCCAGGGGGCCACCCAAGCCCTCCTCTTGACTGCCAGACAGATACATAGCTCTCAGCATTAATTAATGTAGGAGCATCAGCCAGTGGCTGCAGGTGCCCTCCTGAAGCCAACTGTATTGCCATCCTCAGGATGGTGATACAGTTTCATACTGCAGCAAGGATGGCGGTACTGTGTGCTGCACTGTAGTATCTGGTTCTGCTGGGGCAGTATATTGTGCTACATTTTACTATTTGGTTCTACATTTTACTATTTGGTTCTCACCCAAGCCCTCCTCTTGACTGCCAGACAGATACATAGATCTCAGCATTAATTAATGTAGGAGCATCAGTCAGTGGCTGCAGGTGCCCTCCTGAAGCCAACTGTATTGCCATCCTCAGAATGGTGATACAGTTTCATACTGCAGCAAGGATGGCAGTATTTTGTGCTGCACTGTGGTACTTGGTTTTGCTGGGGTGGTATTTTGTTCTGCACTATGGTATTGCTGGTCCTGTCTACTTCTGTTGCCTGGCCTTCTTTCAGTTTGGACCCACCTACAACATGGGGCCACTTTTAGTTTTTTCCAAGGGCATTTTTAAGTTCCCAGTCCGCCCCTGATGGTAGGCGGCCTCCGAATGCAGACGGACAAACAGCAGGGGGCGCTACCAGACAGTAAAATGTACTATGCATAAAATAAAATAAAGCACTTATACTGCAATAATACTTCACTTGAAACGCCCTACTCATTGCATACCATTGCATACTGATACTTTTTGATAACCCCTTTATGTCAGCATCTCTGTTGCCCTCTGTCACGGACGTGCCGAGACATACAGACGTCCCCGTGGCAGTGATTGGCAGGAGATCTTTGAGACTTACAACACGTGGTTTGATTTGACACGTTTACCTTGTGGATCAATAGGCGTCTGTTGTTTCTTGTACTGGCCACACCCTTAACTTTCCAGGTGTTACTATTATGGTCATTTAACTTTCCCTATTTATAGTTTTTTTGTCCCAAAATGCTGTGCGGTTTATAGCTTCATAATAGAAACAGAGGAAAAAGGAGCTCATAATGCCAAAAAGTATAACAAATTTTATTAAAGCATGATTAAAATGACATAAATAATCAAGAGGTATGATGCCATGAACATGATAAAACAGGAGCGGAGGACAGAAAAGCAAAAAGCGCCACCCTGGGAAGAAAACACACGGATCATCAAAATGGTAAGATATCGTATACATGCAGCATGGGAGTAAAGTACAATATGGAAAATCCAAACCCATGCACAAATAGAGTATATGGGTCCCTGGTGAAGTTCCCGTTAACACATATACCTCAAATGGGCAATAAATGGTATGCAAATGTATATAGAGAAAGTAAAAATATATTGCAGACCAATCAATGGTGAACCAAGTAAGTAAAAAACAAGGTCCAAGGGCCCAAAGAGGGTGGTGGAGAACAGGAACTCACCGGAGATGAACCGTGTGTGAAAGGACCCAGGGCGGCACTACCCCAACGCGCGTTTCGGCGTACCTTCGTCAGGGGGTAGCGCCGTCACTGTGAATCTGTTTTTATACCATTGAAATGTATTAATGCTGGATCTCGTACCAAGTGTTCCGGAAAAACGGATCCGGTTTCCCGGTCTGCGCATGTGCAACTTTTCCTTTGCATTACTTTAGATAAGCATTGCTGTGAATTAGACTGTAGACTCTGTTAGACTAGATTTTTATATTGGAAAAGTACACCATATATAACACTAAACATTGATTGGTGGGGTCCAGACCCCTGGGATGGGGCACTGCTGCAGTGCTAGGTAGTTGATGTGCCTAGACAGACCTTGAAGGAAACCTCTTAAAGGAGTTATGCCATGATTAATATAAAAAAAAAATGAAAATTGGACATCAAATACATGACAATATGGCCGAATGCACATGGCCGTGAGCGGTCCGTGGAACCACGGGCTGGATTCCTGCTGAGAGAGTGTGTTATTTCTCAGAGGGTGCGTCATTTCTGCTGCAGCTCTCCCTGTAACTATCACAGCTTCTAATAGTAGATAGAGCTGGTGGTAAGTGAAGGATGGAATGAAGTATGTGCGACCACCTCAGCCAGTAGGACAGAAAAATAAGGCAAAGACCAAACAGCAGGTGTTTCTATACAGAGAGATTTAATTGAATACTTTAATGGCTATACAAAATTTTTGATGACATGCAGTTACAGAAGTATTCAGATCCAGGTGCTGGTTTACAAAATATAGATTCTTTTTCATGGGTCAATCCCTTTACGTTCTGATAATCTGCAGTGTTTGTGTCCTAAAACATCCAGTCTGACACTCCTTAAAGCCAGGGTTTTTTACCATCTTGGACATTTATGGCATATCCACAAGACCTGTACCTACCTTCTGGCTGCTTTGAATGGGTAGGTGGATATGCATGTGCAGCTCTCTCCATTCATCTGTATGGGAATTCTGAAAATATCTGAGCATACTTATTTTCAGAATTTCCATGAAAGTGAAGGGAGTGTCATGCCCTGCCCTGTGGGTTATCTGAGGAGATCTGTCAGAGTTGCTGCACGTGACTCGATCTGACAGTTTGTTTTGTTGTGGGTTAGAACTGAATCCCACCTCCTCCCAGGTGTTGTTCTTTAGGTAATTGGTGAGGCTATTTATTCCTCCCTATCCCTATAGCCTTATAGTTATGCCTTGTGTGAGTTCTGAAAGTTTGGTGGATTGTCTACTCCAACACATCTCTAGTTATGTCCTTTTTCCTTTTTACTTCTGTGTCTGTTTTTACTAGGCCTCTAGGGTGACGCTAGCTCCTTCGGTTGTTGAAGGAGCTGGGTGTCTCTTTCCCTCTTCCTTACAGCTGAGGGTTTGGTTCAGTGTGTTATAGTCTTAGGTACGTGGGCATGTGCATATCTACCCTCGAGAGATGCACATGGGCATAGCAGCTTAGGGAAAGTGTTTTAGGGATTGCTAGGAGGTTACCCCTTTTTTCCCTAGCATTTGGGGCATAGTCAGTTGTTTTGTTTGCCTTGTCGTGTTCTGTTTCCTTCCCTTATCTTACCTACCGTGACAGGGAGAGATCCGCGCATGCGCTTATATTTGTCCATTCACCACAGCTGCTAGATGGGGGTCAGAGGATCCTCATTCTCGACATACTGTCGGTGCAGCTTCAAAATGTGGGACCTACATCTGTTGGACAGTTATGGCATACACTATGAATAACTATCCTGTCTGGATAACAGGCTGACCTGGATGGACAAGTGTCTTTTTTTAAGCCTTACAAACTATGTTAAGAATGTCACACATGCTTCCATATCTGATGATGAAGAACCCAAGAATCATCCCCTGAAGCCTTCCTGCATGTCACTATTATTGATTCCACCAAAACATGAGCTGGGATGATAAAGTTTGTAGCCATCATCTTGGTTTTGCTGGTATTGTACTATTAAGTTTGCCGAGTTCTGTTTTTACTCAAGGAGATGAGTCTAAAGACAAGTATGCTGAAGCAGACACCAGAACCTAAACAAGGTGTCAGCCTGTGTTCCTACACTGTACATTCTATTCCTTTCTGCTTATCTTTAAAAGGCAGGAAATGCGATATGCTTTGAAAAACTAATCTTCCTTTGCATGTGTTACGTGATGTTAAATGTGACTGTATATGAATGCTATTAGGCACGCTTTTACACATTTTTTTAAATAAAAATGTATCACATCACAAAAAAATTAAAAGACTGTATGTGAATGCAGAACAAGACAACTTCAGCGTCTTTTCAATATCCTTCTATTTCGTGTAGCAGAGGACTACATGACATACCTGTTGGAAACATAACTTACAAACTCATGCACACAAACGTATTTTCTTTCCGTGTCCGTGTGTGTTTAATCCGTGTGTTTCCGTATGTCTTTTCCGCAAATAAATAGAACATGTCCTATTATTGTTCGCTTTACAGACAAGGATAGTACTGTTCTATTAGGGGCCAGGTGTTCCGTTACGCAAAATACGGAATGTGCATAAACGTCATCCATATTTTTTGCGGAGCCGATTTTTGTGGACTGCAAACTACATACAGTCGTGTGCATGAGCCCTAAAGGTCAAATTTATCATTGCACATACGCCACCTCTGGCATCAAAAAGTTGCAAACAGCAAGAATTTGTGTAAAAGTGGTATTTCTCTGCTGGTCTGGCCACTTTTATCATCTTCTATGCCAGTTTTCTGGCATAGAAGGACACTGAAATCTACACCAGGCAGTCCAGGTGTACAGACTGTCGGATGCTGCACCTAATTTAAGATGAGAAGTATGCCTTGTCATAAATCAGGTGCAGCATCCAGCGTCGCGCCTGGTGTACACTGCCCAGATCAGGGCCCAAATGTACCTAAAGCGAACCTTTCACAATGAAAATGCTATGTAAACTACAGGCACCATGTTATAGAGCAGGAGGAGCTGAGCAGATTGATATATAGGTTTGTGGGAAAAGATTCAGTATACAGGTCCTTCTAAAAAAATTGCATATTGGGATAAAGTTCATTATTTTCTGTAATGTACTGATAAACATTAGACTTTCATATATTTTAGATTCATTACACACAACTGAAGTAGTTCAAGCCTTTTATTGTTTTAATATTGATGATTTTGGCATACAGCTCATGAAAACCCCAAATTTCTAAAAAAAATTGCATATCATGAAAAGGTTCTCTAAACAAGCTATTAACCTAATCATCTGAATCAACTAATTAACTCTAAACACCTGCAAAAGATTCCTGAGGCTTTTAAAAACTCCCAGCCTGGTTCATTACTCAAAACCGCAATCATGGATAAGACTGCCGACCTGACTGCTGTCCAGAAGGCCATCATTGACACCCTCAAGCAAGAGGGTAAGACACAGAAAGAAATTTCTGAACGAATAGGCTGTTCCCAGAGTGCTGTATCAAGGCACCTCAGTGGGAAGTCTGTGGGAAGGAAAAAGTGTGGCAGAAAACGCTGCACAACGAGAAGAGGTGACCGGACCCTGAGGAAGATTGTGGAGAAGGACCGATTCCAGACCTTGGGGGACCTGCGGAAGCAGTGGACTGAGTCTGGAGTAGAAACATCCAGAGCCACCGTGTACAGGCGTGTGCAGGAAATGGGCTACAGGTGCCGCATTCCCCAGGTCAAGCAACTTTTGAACCAGAAACAGCGGCAGAAGCGCCTGACCTGGGCTACAGAGAAGCAGCACTGGACAGTTGCTCAGTGGTCCAAAGTACTTTTTTCGGATGAAAGCAAATTTTGCATGTCATTCGGAAATCAAGGTGCCAGAGTCTGGAGGAAGACTGGGATGAGGGAAATGCCAAAATGCCTGAAGTCCAGTGTCAAGTACCCACAGTCAGTGATGGTCTGGGGTGCCATGTCAGCTGCTGGTGTTGGTCCACTGTGTTTTATCAAGGGCAGGGTCAATGCAGCTAGCTATCAGGAGATTTTGGAGCACTTCATGCTTCCATCTGCTGAAAAGCTTTATGGAGATGAAGATTTCATTTTTCAGCACGACCTGGCACCTGCTCTGTCACAACCAGACAGCTGAGAAGCTCTGACAGAGGCCTTTCAGAACCTCCTCCTTGAGTTTCTGTGTTGTGGTATTCAGTTCCTCCTCTCGTTAGCCTCTCTCAGCTGTCATGTGTTGGACTAATTGCTTCCCTTTAAATTCCTCCCCAGAATGCTTTTCTGGGCGGCTTATACTTCTTCCTGGAGTGTGTGTGCATGCTGACCTTGTTCTCCTGTCTGCTACAAAGCTAAGTGTTGTACCGTTATCTGTTATTTACTGTTTGCTGGATCCCAGGTGACCCTGACTCCCTCCGTATCTTGTGTAGGGAGCCGGTGGTCGTGTCCCCTCACTATTGTAGGGTGCTCAGGGCTTTATAGTCAAGGTTCGTGGATATGCAAACCTCCACCATTCGGATCTTTGCATAGGCTGAGCAGCCAGGGAAAGTGCCAGGTCTTCTGCAGGAGTCTCCCTTGGTTCCTTAGCTTTTGGATCCAGCGAGTCATTTATACATGTTGCTTTGCCTTGTTTCCTGTACACCGTCCGTGACATGCTCACAGTGCCAAAACCACTGGTAAATGGTTTACTGACCATGGTATTACTGTGCTCAATTGGCCTGCCAACTCTCCTGACCTGAACCCCATAGAGAATCTGTGGGATATTGGGAAGAGAAAGTTGAGAGACGCAAGACCCAACACTCTGGATGAGCTTAAGGCCTCTATCGAAGCATCCTGGGCCTCCATAACACCTCAGCAGTGCCACAGGCTGATTGCCTCCATGCCACGCCGCATTGAAGCAGTCATTTCTGCAAAAGGATTCCCGACCAAGTATTGAGTGCATAACTGAACATAATTATTTGAAGGTTGACTTTTTTTGTATTAAAAACACTTTTCTTTTATTGGTCGGATGAAATATGCAAAATTTTTTAGATAGGAATTTTGGGTTTTCATAAGCTGTATGCCAAAATCATTAATATTAAAACAATAAAAGGCTTGCACTACTTCAGTTGTGTGTAATGAATCTAAAATATATGAAAGTCTAATGTTTATCAGTACATTACAGAAAATAATGAACTTTATCACAATACGCTAATTTTTTTAGAAGGACCTGTACATCATAAGTTACGCATTTAATTTCCTGCTCATTCTGGGCTTTGACGTCCAGGAGGAGGTCCTATCAGTGATTAGCAGCTATCTGTGTAAGCACAGTTATAGAGGGAAGGCTGTCAGTCACTGATAGAACCGCCTCTTTGACTTGAAAGCTCAGAATGAGCAGGGATATAAATGTGTAAATTATGAGGTATATTGAAACTTTTCCCACAAACCTATATATCAGTCTGCTCAGCTTCTCCTGCTCTGTAACAAGCTGCCTGCAGCTCAAACACCATGTTTAACGTGACAGATTCCCTTTAATCCAAACTCTCACCAACACAACTCGACATCTCTGCCTGACCCATCCTAAAAGTTTATAACAATCTTTTTTTATTGTGAATATCCAGTGATCAGAGATGACGGACATTTAACCCCCTTAGTGAGTCCTAACCTAGAACCAAGTCGGCTTTCCCTACCTACTTACAGTATAAGCCCTATTTGGCAGAACCACAACTGGATGATGGTCCCTACTCTAAATAAGTGCAGAGACAGACAAACACCAACAGATAAACAAACACCAAAGCAAAGTCGTATGTAAATGGGTCAGAACCAGACAGGCTACACAGTACCAAGCGAGAGCCAGAGGGTGGGTTAACCACTTCAACCCCCCTAGCTGAAACACCCTTAATGACCAGGCCACTTTTTACACTTCTGCACTACACTACTTTCACCGTTTATCGCTCGGTCATGCAACTTACCACCCAAATGAATTTTACCTCCTTTTCTTCTCACTAATAGAGCTTTCATTTGGTGGTATTTCCTTGCTGCTGACATTTTATGTTATTAATCGAAATTTAACGATTTATTTGCAAAAAAAATGACATTTTTCACTTTCAGTTGTAAAATTTTGCAAAAAAAACGACATCCATATATAAATTTTTCGCAAAATTTATTGTTCTACATGTCTTTGATAAAAAAAAAATGTTTGGGTAAAAAAAAAAAAAATGGTTTGGGTAAAAGTTATAGCGTTTACAAACTATGGTACAAAAATGTGAATTTCCGCTTTTTGAAGCAGCTCTGACTTTCTGAGCACCTGTCATGTTTCCTGAGGTTCTACAATGGCCAGACAGTACAAACACCCCACAAATGACCCCATTTCGGAAAGTAGACACCCTAAGGTATTCACTGATGGGCATAGTGAGTTCATAGAACTTTTTATTTTTTGTCACAAGTTAGCGGAAAATGATTTTTTATTTTTTTTTATTTTCTTACAAAGTCTCATATTCCACTAACTTGTGACGAAAAATAAAAACTTCCATGAACTCACTATGCCCATCACGAAATACCTTGGGGTGTCTTCTTTCCAAAATGGGGTCACTTGTGGCATTTTAGGGGCCCAAATGCGTGCAAAGTAGTTTGAAATCAAAATCTGTAAAAAATGACCGGTGAAATCCGAAAGGTGCTCTTTGGAATGTGTGCCCCTTTGCCCACCTAGGCTGCAAAAAAGTGTCACACATGTGGTATCGCCGTACTCAGGAGAAGTTGGGGAATGTGTTTTGGGGTGTCATTTCACATATACCCATGCTGGGTGAGAGAAATATCTTGGCAAAATACAACTTTTCCCATTTTATTATACAAAGTTGGCATTTGACCAAGATATTTATCTCACCCAGCATGGGTATATGTAAAATGACAACCCCAAACACATTGACCAACTTCTCCTGAGTATGGCGATACCACGTGTGTGATACATTTTTTGCAGCCTAGATGTGCAAAGCGGCCCAAATTCCTTTTAGGAGGGCATTTTTAGACATTTGGATCCCAGACTTCTTCTCCAGGGCAGTATAAATACCCCACATGTGACCCCATTTTGGAAAGAAGACACCCCAAGGTATTCCATGAGGGGCATGGCGAGTTCATAGAATTTTTTTTTTTTGGCACAAGTTAGCGGAAATTTTTTTATTTTCTCACAAAGTCTCCATTTCCGCTAACTTGGAACAACAATTTCGATCTTTCATGGACTCAATATGCCCCTCACGGAATACTTTGGGGTCTTCTTTCCGAAATGGGGTCACATGTGGGGTATTTATACTGCCCTGGCATTTTAGGGCCCTAAAGCGTGAGAAGAAGTCTGGAATATAAATGTCTAAAAAATTTTACGCATTTGGATTCCGTGAGGGGTATGGTGAGTTCATGTGAGATTTTATTTTTTGACACAAGTTAGTGGAATATGAGACTTTGTAAGAAAAAAAAAAAATTCCGCTAACTTGGGCCAAAAAAATGTCTGAATGGAGCCTTACAGGGGGGTGATCAATGACAGGGGGGTGATCAGGGAGTCTATATGGGGTTATCACCCCCTGTCATTGATCACCCCCCTGTAAGGCTCCATTCAGACGTCCGTATGTGTTTTGCGGATCCGATCCATGTATCCGTGGATCCGTAAAAAACATATGGACGTCTGAATGGAGCCTTACAGGGGGTGATCAATGACAGGGGGGTGATCAGGGAGTCTATATGGGTGATCACCCCCTGTCATTGATCACCCCCCTGTAAGGCTCCATTCAGACGTCCGTATGTGTTTTGCGGATCCGATCCATGTATCCGTGGATCCGTAAAAATCATACGGACGTCTGAATGGAGCCTTACAGGGGGGTGATCAATGACAGGGGGGTGATCAGGGAGTCTATATGGGTGATCACCCCCCTGTCATTGATCACCCCCCTGTAAGGCTCCATTCAGACGGCCGTATGTGTTTTGCGGATCTTATCCGTGGATCCGTAAAAATCATACGGACGTCTGAATGGAGCCTTACAGGGGGGTGATCAATGACAGGGGGATGATCAGGGAGTCTATATGGGTGATCACCCCCCTGTCATTGATCACCCCCCTGTAAGGCTCCATTCAGACGTCCGTATGTGTTTTGCGGATCCGATCCATGTATCCGTGGATCCGTAAAAATCATACAGACGTCTGAATGGAGCCTTACAGGGGGGTGATCAGGGAGTCTATATGGGGTGATCAGGGGTTAATAAGGGGTTAATAAGTGACAGGGGGGGTGTAGTGTAGTAGTGTTTGGTGCTACTTATTACTGAGCTGCCTGTGTCCTCTGGTGGTCGATCCAAGCAAAAGGGACCACCAGAGGACCAGGTAGCAGGTATATTAGACACTGTTATCAAAACAGAGTCTAATATACCTGTTAGGGGTTAAAAAAAAATCGCATCTCCAGCCTGCCAATGAACGATCGCCGCTGGCAGGCTGGAGATCCACTCGCTTACCTTCCGATCCTATGAACGTGCGCGCCTGTGTGCGCGCGTTCACAGGAAATCTCGCGTCTCGCGAGATGACGCGCATATGCGTCGTGACTGTGCGCAGAGCTGCCGCCTCCGGAACGCGATCCTGCGTTAGGCGGTCCGGAGGCGGTTAAAACAAGACGAGGTCAGAAGCACAGAGGAATCAGTACGCAAATGCAGGAACAAGGAACCTAGCTAGTGAGCCAAACAAGACTATCACTGGCAACGGTGTATGGCCAGGAAGGGGTTAAAATAGAGCGCCGAGTCCCTGGATCAGAACCTGATAGTTCCATTGACTCAGTTCTACATTAGGACTCATGCACCCAAACGTGTGCTGCCTATTCCATGCATTGGGGACCGTAAATTGCAGGGCGCAAAATGGGTACCAGCCGACAATGGTCGTGCGAATGAGGTCTTAGTCAGAAACACTAGTACACAGTATTAGAGCAGTTGAGCTAATCAGCCCACTGCCAATCTCCCACAGCACATGCCCGCTGTGGGAGAAACATTGCATTCTGTAACTAAGGATGGGGTCCCATTACCAAGGGGCATGGCTCAGTAGCGCATCTCTCCTGGCACAGCAGTACCAAGGCTGAGGATCACACCGCTAGAGACTAGACAGGTAAGTTCATCTATTTCGCAAGCCTGTAAAATGCAGCCATGATGTTTAAGTGTGCCTTTGGAAAACGTAAGGGGCAAATTGTCAGAATTGAAACCCCAACCCCCAGGAAACATGCATATATTAAGGTCACCTGATTAATTAGGGGCCATTTTCTACTGTTTTCACAGGAGTTCACCCCAATATTTACCATTGGTACAGGAAGAGCTATTTCCATACCCTGTACACCAACCTTCTCCAGCACTCAGACAAGTTCCATGCTTTCTGTTGTATGTTGGCGCCTACCATTGACCCAGGTGGCATCTCTGCTTCCTGCCGTCAACTTTCAGGACGCCAACATGAGGTGCAGCATTTCTCAGGTCAAGTGCCGGGGCCCACTGCGCTGCTATGAGCGCTTCCATCAATACAGATGGAAGTACTCGGTGGCCTAGCTACCAGGGAAGCAGCTGCTTCAGGCCTGAGCTGACAGGGTGCCCAGGAGCAGTACTTCTATGATTTTGTCAGGCTGCCTTAATTAAAGGAAGGCAGCGTCGGAGTACCCTACTGCAAAGCTACTTTGTTTTTGTGTTTGTGCACTCCCCGGGCCCTTAGCCACGTTGCCTATGTGTTTTCTGTCTCTGCTTCAGAAAGAGAGTGAGGGGCAGAGCAGAAGTGAAGCTTGACATCTGACAGGGTAAGTTGCTTCTGTGTGTAATGAAGTACCTGAGCGCCCCCACACAGCACGCTTCACAGACCAGTGCTATCCCTGACCTCCCCGACCTGAATAGGCTTGTTTTTAGCACTGGCCCTGTCTCTGCAGCGCGGATGGCCCAGTTACTGACTGTGTGAGGCACACAACAGCACACTTCTGTTATCAGCACTGTCTCTGCAGACGATGGGGATACTACAGCCTGTGATAACCCAGCAGTCAGGGAGGGTAAAGAGAAAAAAACTGAGATGATTCACTAATGACTAATCTACAGAATACAAATCCCTCCTGACAGCTAGCATTCTGTGCAACAAGATGTATATACTGTATTTGTGTGTTGCGCCTGCTGGACCTGTTAGTACTGCACAGGCGTGGTTTTGTGGCACTGATCTGAGACCGCCATAGAAAGAGAGAAACTAGCATACTCGTCCTGGATGAAGATGGACTACAGAAGGACATATCCAGCTTACATGCTCATACAACAGTAGGATAAGGGGGATTCCAAGTGGCTTTTCCTAGCGACATATAGATATTGGCTAATTACTTTCAATGGGTGGCCCTCTGACCCCTTGGACAGTTTAGTAGACCCAACCCCTCGAGAACCCCCTGTTTGTTAGTTTAATGGGTCCACTCTCCCAGAGAACCCTCAGTCAGTTTAGCTGGATCCATGCTATAGAAAAGGAGGCTGTCAGAGGAAGGAGTGGGCAGAGGCTGCGATGGGTACCTGGCAGTTGGTCATTATACTGTCTGGGGGTCACTATGCTTTCTGGGGGTCATTATACGGTGTGGGAGTCGTGGGAGTCAAGGGGGACATGTAAATGTAAAAAATGCCACATGGGGGCCAACATGAACCTGGAACCAGCCCTGCTCATCTTCACATTGAAGTAATAACCCTTTCCCACGTTGTTGCACTTCTATCTTGTTTGTACATCTGTCTGCATGTTGACATTTTGCTTTTCTCCTCAGATACCTGACAACCAGGGACTCATTTGCATCACTGCATTTTGAGTTTCTACTGGGGATTTCAACGATTTCTCGGTTCGTGCATCATACTTGTCAAGTCATCTGGCAGCGACTCTGAGACAGATGATTGGCTTCCTATTGCTGAGGGCTTCCAGGTTTAAAAGTTCTGAAACTGCATCGGGGAGATGGATGGCAAACATTTGTGTTAAGAAGCCGCCTCATTCTGGGGCTTCAATTATAAGTAATATTTTTCTGTGGTGCTGTTAGCCTTGGCTGACAGTAACTAAAAGTTTATAACTTTTGATATCATGGCCTATGGAAGCACATCTGATGCCCACATCTTCTGTTCTTCTAGAATGGGTAATCGGATTAAGGCCAACTAGCTTTGCCCTGCTAGAGGAAGACTGCCTGGATCTGCTGGACCACTAGCTACATTTCTGATTTTGTCTGACAAAGGGTTTGCGTTGACACCCCACGTTATGTGGCCCTTTCCATGATGCAATTTGGATGATAGAAGGCGTATGTTCAATAACCTCTTGATTCATGCTTGTCGGTATGTGGAGTGTACTTTTGGAATACTTCATTAGGATCACGATGTTGACCTGCGCCAAGATGTGATATCATCATCTGTTAGTTTGGACCAAAGCCTGGATAGATGACCTGGTATGGCAGAACTTGTATTTGGGGAACTCTATGCAGACTTCTTCAGCAGCCCTGAGGGAGCATTGCTGTGGCAGATGGACACTTCCAGTGGCAGTTGCTGATTTTTTTTTAGACTGTGGATACTTTAGTTATGTTTTTATGTTGTAACTAGTTTTCCTTTAGTAGCTAGTTAGTGTAGGGACTCAAAAATAAAATGGTGACCCTTGAAGTGGGCTTGTGACCTGAGGTATTTTGTCCAAATTCTACTTTCAATCTTTTTTTTCTTTAGATTGTGACAGTCTTTTTGAGGCCACAACTTTACCACTTAGAATTTTGGATTTAAATACCTTCTAATACCTTATTACAATCTACCCCATCAAATCTTAGTTTTCAATAAAGTAACAGGACATTTTGTTTGTGTGTGCCTAACAATTGTCAGCCAAAATTTATGAGACTTGGAATATATTTCCTACCCTAGTGAACCAGGAGTCATTCTGGATATTTAAACTGAATACATTATATCCAGAAGGTTTGAATGAGTGTATAGAGCGAGTCAGAAAATAAGATACATACATTTTTCATATATATATATATATATATATATATATATTGTGTGTATATATATATATATATATATATATATATATTACAGGGGCCTACATAGAAATCAATTGGCACCATAGCAAGAATCTGAATTGGGCCCCATGTCTTGCCCCCTCCGACTACCTACCCCTAGCCCCTTCCACTACCTTCTCTGGCTTCTCCTTGTCCACCCAGGGAGTATCATTCAATTTTATCAACCACCATCCAGCTATTCAAGCACTGGAAGTTAGAATTCTTATTGGCAAACTTCCCCCACCCCATTATGGACTACTACAAATTAACGACTCCCTTCCCCTCACCCACCACCATGAAGTATTGCAGTCTTAGGGTCCATTCACACGTCAGTATTTTTCTATATCCCAAATTTCTGTCTGTTTTTTGCGGATCCGCTGTTCCTGAAAATGTTTCCGTATGTCATCCGTTTTTTGCGGATCCATTGACTTGTATTGTACCAGGATCCGATTTTGCGGATAATAATAGGACAAGTTTTATATTTTTTCGGACATGCGGAACGGAACAACGGAAACGGACAGCACACATTGTGCTGTCCGATTTTTTTCAGGACCCATTGAAAATTAATGGGTACGCAACTGGTCCAGATCTGTTCCGCAAAAAACTGAACAGATCAGGAAAGAAACAACGGACGTGTGAATGGACCCTTATCATGACTCCTATGAACTGTGTCTGCAATCTTATCAGTCCACCAATGAATTGCCCTGCAGCTGCAGTCTAATGAGCCACACATAGCACCCTTTATGCTACATTAACATCTGCTGCAGAGGTTCAGTCAGAAGCCTCCAAAGGGCAACAAAATGCTGCACGCAGTGGTATTTTGTCCAGTAAAATGCCTGTACTCATGCTAGATCCTGAAAAACCCATCATTTCGAATGGGATCTGGTGGGTGCCAACAGTGTTCAGCATATGCTGGATCTGGCAG
The DNA here is from genome assembly GCF_014858855.1 of Bufo gargarizans. Classification (NCBI taxonomy): domain Eukaryota; kingdom Metazoa; phylum Chordata; class Amphibia; order Anura; family Bufonidae; genus Bufo; species Bufo gargarizans. The sequence goes on from NC_058081.1 coordinate 169,111,393, forward strand.
TTCTGCAATTCTGCTCCTATACTGGAACAGAATACCAGAATCTAATTGTAAGTGTGCCCCCAACCTTACCCAATAAACTGTGCCTGCTGCCTTTTATATAGTGTGCATGGTATGCATTTGTATTCAGCCCTCCTGAGACAATACTTTGTAGGACCTTTCGCTGCAATCACAGCTGGGAGTCTTTTGGGTTATGTCTCTACCAGCTTTTCACATCTAGAGGCTAAAATGTTTGCCCATTCGTATTTGCAAAAAAAGCTCAAGCTCAGTAAGATTGGATGGAGCATCTATGAACAGCAATTTTCAAGTCTTGCCACATATTTTCAATGGGATTGTCGCAGTGTGGTTCACTGTGATAGTTTTGGCCATGTAGGCTGGCTGCAGGCTCTCTTGCATACTGGCTGCAGGCCAAACCCTGTGTATGCTGGTTGCTTGGGGCTGCTGTGTCTTGTGTGAACTATGCCCGTGAATGTATGTACTCCCTGTGTCTGTATCTCTGTGCAGTTCCTGTGCAGCGTCCCACTACGTGTGTGTGGGCACTTCTTAAAAGCACTTTTTATATTATTATAAGCACTAGGTTGTCATGTATAATTTTGCATTTGTGTATCTGCAAAATCCCTGTTAACAGGCCTATTAGGTGCAATTTATACATCCCGCCACTAGATAGGGATAAAGTTCAGGTACTATATATACCTAGGTCAGGCCTAGTTAGTCAGTTGAAACCAGGAGGGAGTTGAGAGGAGTTGAAACCAGGATGTAGTTCAGAAGTGAGCAGATCTGAGGTAGTCAGAGCAACTTAGTGGAAAGAAAGATAGAGTGAAGACTTCAGTAACACAGATTAGTAAGTGGAGCCAACTTCGCTAGAAGGTGTTTACTCAGATGTTAGGCACAGAAGAGCGTTTTCCTTCTGTAGCTTGACTTTAGACTTGCATCCCTGACCAGTAGGAGAAGAGTTTGCCTCCCTGGAAAAGAAACAAGCATTCCTAGGAATTCATCAGTGATAAGAGCCATTATTTAGGGCCACAGACACCTTTGCATGGTGGAGGTTTATTAGCTTCTGGCAGCCACACCAACCTTCTGAGGGACAGTTACCAAACAACCTAATCCAATAGGGGTACTGATATTGTGTCCGACTTGCTGAGACCGCCCCCCGTGTGGTGAATAGTGGTTGCGCTGCTCCCATCACTCAAACAGACCTGGGAGGCAGGCCTAGAACTTTGGAAGAGCGTGACGTGCGTGTGCATGCTAGAAGCAGAAGTACCGATCGCTGCAGAACTAGAGAGAGAAAGTGCAGGAGCAGCATGGCTGAAGGATCGGAGCGCTCTGCACCTGAAAGTGATTCCGGACGGAAACCGGTCACCGCTCTACCTTGGACCCCCACAGAGATGACTCCGGAGCTGCAAGTCCACGTGCAGGAGTTCTGGGACAGTCACTGGAGGGAGCGCAGTGAAGACGGTGGCCCTGAGTCTGCAAAACACAGTGCAGGTCAGCATGCAGCCGTGACCCCAGTCGCATAAATCAGCCGAAAGGTCTGTTCATTCTGGAAAAATACCCACCATAGCGTGGCTCACCATGGAGCACACCGCGCTCTGGGCAAAGTTGTGTCACGGCGGGCGTGCACTCCGAATAACAGATAACGCACCAACCAGGCTCTGGACGAGAGACAGGGGAAGGGTCACCTCCTAGCTAATCCCTGACCTCTTTCCCTGCACTGCTCAGCCCACATACAGACCTTGAAGCTAGGTGAGATTTGTCCTCCAGCCTGGGCTGCCAAAACCCTGAATTCCCTGAAATGGTGAAGTGGGGAAATAGGAGCAGCCTGCTCGGACAGAACTTGGATGGGAAAGGTGACACAAAACAACCAAACTAGAAATGACACTTATCTTCCAGAGCAGGAACAGACAGCCAACCTTCCCTCCTAGCTTCCCAGACCTCAATGATTAGTATAATCCGCTCAGATCACTTGGCTGGAGTGCCATTAAAACTAATGACTCCACCCAGTGCACCTGATGAGAGGCGGATCCAGCACGGCACCAAAACAAACACTAACTTCGTGCTGCTATCCTGGCCGACCTCCGCACATCGTCAGAGTGGGGCATGACAACTTGTCAGCAGAGATAAAAGCTGCCCGGCTGCCGCATAATCATGCTTGTAAGCACTATAATGAAGGACTTACCCGTAAACTGCTGGAGGCACCTGTAAAGGATTTCCCGCTAACGGTACTTAAGCTGGGCCGAGTGTTGGACTTCTGTAAGCAGAGAGGGTTCGGGTTCATCCGCGACTTAGCAACAGATCGTGAGTATTATGTGAATCGCCGGTCTGTAAAGAGAAAGGAACTTCCCCCTTGGCTCCATAGCCTGTATATTGGTGAGGTGGTTGAGTTCACCCCTGCAGAGGATACACGTGGGCCCTACGCCACTGCAGTTTGTAGGCCAGGCTAACCCACAGAGCCCCAGGAGCCTGTTCAGAACTCTGATTCTGAGGAGGAATTAGAAGAGAAACTTCCTACTGCCCCTGAGCGTCCGCCTGATGCAAAATATAGTCCACCCAGCTCAACCCAGAACAAATATGCAACTGGTTTTGCAGGGACAAATATTCTGTGGCAACCTGCCATTGTCACTAAAGACTCTGACACTAAGCCCAAGCCACAAAGAGAAAGGGTGAGAAGGCCCGAGCCACAAAACCTTGCCACTACCGCAGCAGACTGTGAGATGTTGTTTCAGCAGCTAGCTATGCAGCTATCACAAATGATTGTAGTTCCACTTCATGGAGAGGAACCAGCTGGTCCCTCAATACCAGAAAGGAGTACCAATCCTGTGACCAGGAGTGACCCTACTGCTGGGCTGGTTTACAGAGAGAAAAAGGAACCGCTCCCTGTCTTTGAGAAAGTCAAGCAAGATCTCAACTTGCCAGCTACCGCTCAACGGAAAGTGATGGAGGGACGTCCTGAAGGATCATCCCCTGATTCCTGGGATTCTGGGAGCCCTATTCCGACGGATTTCTCTTCCTGCTTGGATCCCTACAATTGAGTAGGCCGTCTTGTCTGTATTATGGAGCAGGAGCTGCTATTGTTTGAGAGGACTTCTCTTTCTGTTTTGTATTGAGCCCCTCTCTAAGTTCTTTTGCAAGGACTCCATCCAGAACTCCATCTACCTCAAGAATGTTGCACTATAATTTTGTGTTTTACCATGTTTAACCCCTTTTTACCCCATTTCCAGGTTATCAGGGGACTTTATTAATGCAACGTTTAAAGCTAAGTACCCAGAAGGACTTTTCTGTGCTCAATCGTTTTACCACAAAATCTTTGCACTTTAAAAATGTTTTATACCCCATTTTAGGAATGGACTTTTATTGCCCTTATCATTCTCTTATAACCATTTTGGCCGTAACACATCTACCATAAAGAGAAATATGTATGTGATATACACTCACCTAAAGAATTATTAGGAACACCTGTTCTATTTCTCATTAATGCGATTATCTAGTCAACCAATCACATGGCAGTTGCTTCAATGCATGTAGGGTTGTGGTCCTGGTCAAGACAATCTCCTGAACTCCAAACTGAATGTCAGAATGGGAAAGAAAGGTGATTTAAGCAATTTTGAGCGTGGCATGGTTGTTGGTGCCAGACGGGCTGGTCTGAGTATTTCACAATCTGCTCAGTTACTAGGATTTTCACACACAACCATTTCTAGGGTTTACAAAGAATGGTGTGAAAAGGGAAAAACATCCAGTATGCGGCAGTCCTGTGGGCGAAAATGCCTTGTTAATGCTAGAGGACAGAGGAGAATGGCCCGACTGATTCAAGCTGATAGAAGAGCAACATTGACTGAAATAACCACTCGTTAAAACCGAGGTATGCAGCAAAGCATTTGTGAAGCCACAACACGCACAACCTTGAGGCTGATGGGCTACAACAGCAGAAAACCCCGCCGGGTACCACTCATCTCCACTACAAATAGGAAAAAGAGGCTACAATTTGCACGAGCTCACCAAAATTGGACTGTTGAAGACTGGAAAAATGTTGCCTGGTCTGATGAGTCTCGATTTCTGTTGAGACTTTCAAATGGTAGAGTCCAAATTTGGCGTAAACAGAATGAGAACATGTATCCATCATGCCTTGTTACCACTGTGCAGGCTGCTGGTGGTGATGTAATGGTGTGGGGGATGTTTTCTGGGCACACTTTAGGCCCCTTAGTGCCAATTGGCCATTGTTTAAATGCCACGGGCTACCTGAGCATTGTTTCTGACCATGTCCATCCCTTCATGACCACCATGTACCCATCCTCTGATGGCTACTTCCAGCAGGATAATGCACCATGTCACAAAGCTCGAATCATTTCAAATTGGTTTCTTGAACATGACAATGAGTTCACTGTACTAAAATGGCCCCTACAGTCACCAGATCTCAACCCAATAGAGCATCTTTGGGATGTGGTGGAACGGGAGCTTCGTGCCCTGGATGTGCATCCCTCAAATCTCCATCAACTGCAAGATGCTATCCTATCAATATGGGCCAACATTTCTATTATTACTACCTATGGTTGTACCACCATTAACGGTATTGGCGTCCTGACAAAAACCATCAAAGGACTCAGCCGCAACAGGCACCCTAAGCACCCTTAACATCAAGGGCACCTCAACCACCATCTTGGCTGATGCTTCCTACCACAGAGCGTGCCCCGGAGGATGTGTGCTGTCCACCTCAACACTGTGCTGCCAGCCCAGGGAGGCTATCTGCTAACCGTGAGTAAACTGATGAACTGTGTGTTATACCATTTGATCCCTCATCGGTCTACTATGAACCTCACGTGTTCCCCCTGCGACTGGCTGTCTGAACCGGTCTCTGGTGCCGTGTAGGCTGGCTACAGGCTACCTCGCGTACTGGATGCAGGCTGACTCCTGTGTATGCTGTTTGCTTGGGACTGCATGCTGGCTGCGGTTTTGTGTGTGAACAGGGTCTGAATATGGATGCTTTTCTGTTTGTCACTGTGACACAGGTTGTTCGTGCTGTTGCACTGTGACACAGGTTGTTCGTGCTCTGGCATGCTTGTTGCGGTGGTTTCCGTGTATGCTGATTGCCACGGGCAACGTCCTGTACTGCAACCTGTGTGTTCTGTGGTTCTGGTACTTCTGTTCTGAAGGAGTTAACATTCCCTGGTCTGGTCCTGGGTGTGGCTTATCAGGTGTCCTCGTTATCCAGCTAACTGTATATCCACCTGTGAGCTGTGGGGCTTGTGGTCAGTCTTTCTTGTGTCTTGCTGGGTGTAGCACCTCGCTGCTCACCCAGGAGTTCAGTATATCTCTGTCCAGTGCCTTACTGGGTGTAGCACCTTGCTGTTGACCCAGGAGTTGTTTTCCTATCTGTCCTTGTTTGTGGTGTCACCTGTTAATGCATTGTTGCTGCTTTGTCTGATGTTGTTGGTACCTGTTCTGTGATGGTGTTTGTTGTTATGTCCTTGTCTGATCTGCACCTGTCCTGTATGATGTTTTACTGTCACGGCAGACCTCTGGGACTACATGCAAACAGGACACAGGCAAAACAGACCAAGGACCCACAGAAAACTTTATTACAAGTGTAATAAAAGCACATGACAGTAAGCAGGTTACCCGTTAGGCAATAGTGGTAGCACTACCACAGAAACAAGTGCACTGGCAGACCAGAGGCAAATCCCAGAGAGCGGAGAGCCAGTGAGCCCTGTTTTTCACAGAGCCCCTGGTGGTGGGGGATGAACTGTGCCGAGGGCTCACCGGTCGCACCACCAGGAAGGTCCCGATACACTTGGCCCCTACCTCCCGAGAACCAGGCTGGTGCAAGCACCAGCGGAACAGACAGCAACAGAACTGGAACCCAAGCAAACACAGGACATGGAACAGACAACAAGACGAATGGGAACAAGCACAGAAGCAGATGCCTGGACCCCAAGCGGAATGGAAGCATGGCGGTCTCAGGCAGAGCTGCACACAGACTAGAGATTCATACAGACTAGAGATACTCCCTCCGGAGAACCCAGGTGACCTCTCCCGAAGGCAAGACAAACACTGGATAGGAACAGAAGCAGAAAGGAACTATAGGCAGACAAGAACAGATAAGGATCAGAAGCAGTAGGCATTGCCAGGCAGGACATGGGACAGGACTACAATCAAAGGCAATTAGGCACTGCCAGGCTATCAGATGCAGTAGAGCACTGCTAGGCTAACAAGGAACAGACAAGGATAGCAAAAATATAATACAGGACAGTTACAGATCAGACAAGGACATAACACCATCACAGAACAGGTACCAACAACATCAGACAAAGCAGCAACAATGCATTACCAGGTGACACCACAAACAAGGACAGATAGGGGGGGAAAAACTGGGTCAGCAGCAAGGGGCTACACCCATTAAGGCACTGGACATAGATAGACTGACCTGCTGGGTGAGCAGCAAGGTGCTACACCCAGCAAGACACAAGAAAGACTGACCACAAGTCCCACAGCTCACAGATGGATATAGCTGGGTAACGAGGGCACCTGATAAGCCCCACCCAGGACCCCATCAGAACAGGAGTACCAGAACCACAGAACACACAGGTTACAGTACAGGACGTTGCCCCTGGCAACCAGCTTACACGGAAACCACTGCAGTCAGCATGCCAGAGCACAAACAACCCGTGTCATAGTGACAAACAGAAAATCATCCATATTCAGACCCTGTTCACACACAAGGCCGCAGTCAGCACGCAGTCCCAAGCAAACAGCATACACAGGAGTCAGCCTGCAGTCAGTACGCGAGTGAGCCTGCAGCCAGCCTACACGGCACCAGAGACAGGAACTGCACAAAGATACAGACACAGGGAGTACAACATTCACGGGCATAGTTCAAACAAGACACCGCAGCCAGCACGCAGCCCCAAGCAACCAGCATACACAGGGTTCGGCCTGCAGCCAGTACGCAAGAGAGCATGCAGCCAGCCTACACGGCCAAAACTGTCATAATGAACCGCACTGTGACAGGGATTAAGGTCTAAACTTTAACTGGGCCATTCTAACACATGAATATGCTGTGATCTAAAACATTCCATTGTAGCTCTGGCTATATGTTTAGGGTTGTTGTCCTGCTGGAAGGTGAACCTCCGCTCCAGTATCAAGTCTTTTGCAGCCTCTACCAGGTTTTCCTCCAGGATTGCCCTGTATTTAGCTCCATCCATCTTTCCATCAAATATGACCAGCTTCCCTGTCCCTGCTGAAGAAGAGCATACACACAACATGATGCTGCCACCACCTCGTTTCATGGTGAGGACGGTGTGTTCAGGGTGATGTGCCGTGTTAGTTTTCCGCCACACATAGCATTTTGCATTTAGGCCAAAAAGTTTAACTTTGGTCTCATCTGACCAGTGCACCTTCTTCCACATGTTTGCTGTGTCCTCTACATGGCTTGTGGCAAACTGAAAATGGAACTTATGTCTTGCTTTCAAAAATGGCCTTCTTCTTGACAATCCTCTATAAAGGCCATATTTGTGGAGCACACGACTAATAGTTGTCCTGTAGACAGATTCTTTCACCTGAGCTGTGGATCACTGCAGCTCCTCCATGGGCCTCTTGGCTGCTTCTCCAAGGCTGAGTTCACACGGGCGAGTATTCCGCGCGGGTTCAATGCGGCAGGTGAACGCATTGCACCCGCACTGAATCTGGACCCATTCATTTCTATGGGGCTGTTCACATCAGCGGTGATTTTCACCCATCACTTATGCGTTGCGTGAAAATCGTAGCATGCTCTATATCAGGGGTAGGCAACCACCAGAACTCCATATGTGGTGAAACTGCAACTCCCAGCATGCACACTTGCTTGGTTCTTCTCAGAACTCCCATAGAAGTGAGTGGAGCATGCTGGGAGTTGTAGTTTCACAACAGCTGGAGTGCCGGAGGTTGCTGATCCCTGCTCTATATTGTGCGTTTATCACGCAACGCAGGCCCCATAGAAGTGATTGGGGCTGCATGAAAATCTCAAGCATCCACAAGCAAGTGCTGATGCACTGCGATTTTTCACGCACGGTTGCTAGGAGACGATCGGGATGGAGACCCGATCATTATTATTTTCCCTTATAACATGGTTATAAGGGAAAATAATAGCATTCTGAATACAGAATGCATAGTACAATAGCACTGGAGGGATGAAAAAAATAAATAAATTTAACTCGCCTTAATCCACTTGCTCGCACAGTCGGCATCTCTTCTGTCTTCTTTTTTGCTGTGTGCAGGAAAAGGACCTGTGGTGATGTCACTCCGGTCATCACATGGTCCGTCACCTGATGTTTTACCATTGTGATGGATCATGTGATGGACCATGTGATGACCGGAGTGCCGTCAACACAGGTCCTTTTTCTGCACACAGCAAAAAAAGAAGACAGAAGAGATGCCGGCTGCTCGAGCAAGTGGATTAAGGTGAGTTAAATTATTATTATTTTTTTTTTTTAACCCCTCCAGTTCTATTGTACTATGCATTCTGTATTCAGAATGCTATTATTTTCCCTTATAACCATGTTATAAGGGAAAATAATACAATCTACCCAGCACCTAACCCAAACTTCTGTGAAGAAGTTCGGGTTTGGGTACCAAACATGCCGATTTTTCTCACGCGAGTGCAAAACGCATTACAATGTTTTGCACTCGCGCAGAAAATTTGTGCATGTTCCCGCAACGCACCCGCACCTTTTCCCGCAACGCCCGTGTGAACTCAGCCTAATTAGTGTTCTCCTTGCCTGAGCTGTCAGTTTAGGTGGACAGCCATGTCTTGGTAGGTTTGTAGTTGTATCATACTCCTTCCATTTTTCGAATGATGGATTTAACAGTGCTCAGTGAGATGTTCAGAGCTTGGGATATTTTTTTTATATCCTAACCCTGCTTTACAGTCCTCCACAACTGTGTCCCTGACCTGTCTGACGTGTTTCTTGGCTTTCATGATGCTGTTTGATCAATAATGTTCTCTAACAAACCTCTGAGGCCTTCACAGAACAGCTGTAGTAATACTGAGAATAAATTACAGACAGGTGGACTTTTTAGGTGCTTGAGAAAGAGGGCTGAACGTCCTTGAAACGCATTGCACTGTTTAAAATTATTTATTTAAAATAAAAAGCAGTATTCAGTAGCGCTTTGGGTTTTCTATTTCACTTCCTCCTTTTTCACATATGAGGTGACTTATCTAAGTCTTGGGAGTGGAGCTGCAGCTTAATGTGTTGGTGAACTCCCTTAATCCATTGTGCCTGAGGACGCACAACCTCGTCCCCTGAGTTTTCTATCAGCACAGTTTTCTCTGGTACCCACTGGGATTTATGCATGGAAGTTATAACGACCTCTATAGTACAGCCAGTATGTATAATGCACCCTATAGTTACAATGACTTTCTTTAATGCCGCTAGTAGGTATCAAGGCCCCAGTATGATGCTCCCTACTGGGCCCCCAGTAAGTGAAATGTCCCACTCTATTGTGACTGATGCTATTTTGTGCATACATAGCAGCCTGTCAATCACCAGCATGAGGGCAGAGGCAGTGGTCTCCTTGTTAGCATACCAAACTCCTTGAGAATACACAGAATAAATAATCAGCGCTCCTAGTAGCCAACTGGTAGATTTTTTTTTGTTCCATTTTTAAAACTAATAGCATTACTAACTGTAATATGCTGCCCTTAAAATGGATTACAATTGAAAATCTGCAGGGGCCTGGCTAGCTACTGACATGGCCAGTTGTGCTTCAGCGCAGCTCTGGCTCTCACCCATTCTTTTTAGCCATCCTGGCAAGTATCTTGCAGCAATCATAGCGCGATCGGTGCATAAGAAGAGGAAGAGCCATAAAGTCACGCCATGAGTCCTAGCAAATCAAGCAGTGGCAGACAAGCTGATGGAGTATGTGAGACAGGAGGCCCAACATGGCACATCCTCCTCCACTGCACCATGTTCTAAATTTGCTGGATACGTTGCCTATGGTTACTACATTGCCATGTCTGCTGTTTTCACTATGACACCTTATGTTTATTCACACTGTTTACTGGTTGTCATGGTAACATGATGACATCACTTGGCGGAGTGCATGTGTTTAAATTCTGTCTTGCTCACTAATGGAGTATTGCAGTTTGAAAAAGGCTCATGCTTGAGCCGAAACTAGTGACTGATGATGCTATTATGCCTTGAATAAATGTCTCTTCTGTTGTGGAAATTTTATTAGGATGTGTTTTTAATATATTGTGTATTGTCATCATGTCTCTCAGTGGTAATGTTAGATTATTGTATACATGTGTTTGTTAGCTGGCTATGTTATTCTAAATGATGGTGTCTTGTCTTCCTATGTCATCACTTTCTGTATGTCATCACTTCCTGCATCCTTGTCTTAGGCCAACCCCTTTTACACCTTTTGTTGGTTAATAAAAGTGAACAGACTGGGCAGGGCGGAGAAGTGCTCAGCAAGAATTCAATCAAGATGGTAGCACCTGGGTCTTTCTCTAACTGCGGCTGATGGAGAATGGATTTACCTTTTTCCTTACACAAACTTTGATGCGAGCTGATTGCAACTATTAATATTTCTACAACAGATGGCGAGCTCAGGAAGGAAATAATTTTTTTTCCCCGTTATCAGCGGAACTTAAAGGAGACACAGTTTAATTTTCAAAAAGCAAAAAAGGCCGGCATGAGGTAATATCCTTTTCCTTACTCTAATTTTTGAGAAAGTTTTGCTCTTTGTGAACTGAAATCTGTGTACTCCAATCTGCTGGTATCAGGGAAAAAAAAATCTATTTAAACAACCTATGTGGTTGTTGTCTGCTGCATCAAGGGGTGTAAGGATAAGGTAAGCGTTTTTCCGTTGTGTTGATTGTACAGAGATTGTATGATGAGCAGTACAGGGAATTGTGTTTTTTTGTAACTTCTTAACTTTTATGTTACTGTGATTTTGTAAGAGGCGATTTTATAGAGGTTTATAGAGGCAGCAATTGGTTTTAGTGTGTGTATGACCATGTGCTTGTCGGCCATCTTTACCATGCTTGTCGGACATCTTTAAGTTTGTCGGCCATCTTGGTTAGTTTGCTATGGAAAGCGATTTGATTGTTTTTGCCTGAAATTTTAGTTTTGTCCAGAATAGTTATCTTGTCTTTTTGTAACCTTTCTATGTACAGTTTGATTTTGTTTTGATAAGTTTTGTGCTGGATATCGGTTTAGTGTTCGGTTATGGTATAGCGCAGTGACCAGTCTGATACAGGAATTATTGTGTGAGCATTAGTGGCAGTTTAGTGGTGAAATCGTCCTATAGTTGATGATTCTGCTTAATGTTTGTATATCTGTGGCTGTTACACTGAATTGTAGACTTGTTTGGCATAATTAATACGGGTACTACAGTGTAGAAAGGTTCTGTGCCAAAAGTATTGGGACAACTCCAAATTGGTACTAGTGTTTTGTTTTTTTGTAACAATCATTGTGGTGTTTGTTTTTTGTGCAATGGAAAGTATTTTTAAAGAAAGAAGTAGCAAAGTTGAAGGACACGGCAGCCATTCTTCAGGCTATGCAGGGATCTACTGATCCATGGCTGCAGGCCCAGAATTGTGTAGCAAACCTGATCAGTACCACAAAATGGCGCAAAAGGAAAGGCAAGTATGCTCTGATTTTTGATGCTGGGTGGATAGCGGATAAATATCAGGAGTCTTGTAGGCTGAAGCTGAGTTTGGAAGGAGAAGTGGAAGATTTAAAAGTGGAAATTGTTAAATTGAGATCTCTTGTCCAGCAGGCAACTGAAGCTAGAGCTGAGTATGAATGTACTGTGAGGTGTAATACTGAGCTGTGCGAGGAGAATGAAAGTTTATCTGAAAGCCTGATGCATGCACAGGGTGCTGTAAGGGAATTGCCAGAGTTATTGAAACAACCGTTGGAGAGTAATGTGTCTGGGGTTAGAGGCAATGTATGGGCTGAAAGCATGGAGAAGTCTGAGGACTGTGGGTCGCATGGTGGATCTGAATCAGGGATGGAGATGGACAATGTGTCTGACCCTGGAGTTGGGCATATTAACACAAGGCCAGAAGATTACCACGGACTCAATACAGATAGTAGTGTGGGATCTAGTCATGCTAGGATGGTTAATGTTGTGTGCCAAGTCAAATCGCCTTGTGCAGGGAGGCGAGCTATTCTTTGTTTCGCATGCAGGGAATACGGGCACATTGCACAATATTGTAACGTTGCTAATGGCAACAGACACAGGTATGTTAAGTACCCCAGAACCACACCTAGAAGTGAAGTGGTTTATTCAGCAAGGTGGGGTAATGGTCCCAGACATGCTTCTTTGCAAAGGCAGAGAACCCAGGGACAGCCAAGGTCATTTATCAGTGAAGCGGATTTTAAATCACAATATGAACGGTTAAAATGTGAAAGAAACCGGTTTTGGGACCTTGTGATGTTAAATCCTGCTTCTCTGGTCAAATGAATCTGAAGCTGTTTGGGGCTGGGCAAATTAACATTTCAATTACTGGGTGGGTAGAATTTCTCTTGTACGGTTTCAGGGGAACCCTCCAAGACATTGATTTGTTAATTCAGTCCTATACAATTGTATGTGTTCCTAAGGTTTTAGGTTTTGTATCTGAGTTTTGGGTTTTAAGGTAAAATTAACTTTTTACTGAAGCTCAATGTATGTATATCAAGTTTTTTCCTTTTTTATTTTTCAGTTATTTTTGTCTATTTTTGTTTGGGTATTTCTTTGATTAATTTACATTTACATTTTTTTTCTTTTACTAATTCATTTTTATTTTTTAGGTTTTTATTGAAGTTTCTTTCAGTTTTTCCTTATTTACCAACCCATTTTTATTTTTAGTCCATTATTAATTTTTTCCTTTTTTCATATTTTGGCGCTTTTCTCTTTTTTTTCTGTCTTTCTCTCTCGCTCCCTCTCTTTTCTCTGTAGATTTGGTTAGGATTACTGGGGGTCTCATGATATTGTGTGGGAACTACTGTCTGAATTCAAGGGTTGCTGCTGAGTGAGAGGTTTTTGATCAGTCACTGCAAAAAGGGCTTCGTGTGCTGTTCAGCTTGACTATATAGAATCATATCGGCAAAGGAAAGTGAGTTGATGAGCATTTTTTTTAAGGAGACAAGGTGATATATATCACCTGGGCATACCAATAGCTGTGTGAGTAACCCTATTCCCCACAGGAGTACTGTATGTTTGTTTCCTGTTCACCCCTCGCCCCCACAGAAGGTACTGTGTGTTCTCTGTGTACCCCTCGTCCCCACAGAAGGTACTGTGTGTTCTCTGTGCACCCCTTTTTCCACTCCAGGTCAATTGGAAGCCCTATCCTGTGGTCAGGTCACTATTCAGAGCCAAAACCAAGGCTGGTATATCTCATTAGGAGACTCAGAGGGCTGCCGTGTGTCGGCGAGAGCCCTTTTCCTCACACTGATTACTCCTTTTCCTGAGGTCTAACTAGGGTGAACGGAGTCTGTGTGTCGGTGCCAGAAACCCTAGGGCAACTCAGAGGCGAATGAAGGGAATTAACAGCCGTCTGGCGTAGGTCGCGGGAAAATTCCTTGCGTAGGTCGCGGGAAAATTTATGCTCGAGCATGGGTTTAGGGAAAATTAGGGATCAGAAGGGTACCACTTTTGACTATAGGACAACCAAGCAGTACATGAAATCCATCTATGGAGGAGGATTTGTTAAGCCCCTCAAAGATTGGCGCCAAGGGACTGTAGGTTCAGAGTGGACCATCCCCAAAGAAGGGATCTTTAAGGTCTGGATTAGGAAAAAGTTTGTCCGTAAATTCCCTACTAGACTCCAAAGCCATGGTTCCCTCCAGAAAGCAGAACTGTGGCTGCACGAATCCATCGATCTCCAGCAACAGGGCATTCAAAAGTCCCAGACAGTGCGAACTAACACTGTCATGCACTCCCGTCCCGCTAAGACTGCAGAGTCCAAGAGAAGCGCTTTTCTCTTTCTCTATCTCTCTCTCTCTCATCCCTCCGTCATCTCTCCATCTAACCTTGAGATGATGCACCATGTTTAATCCAGCTTCTCTTCGTCCTGGTTTTAAGGACGATGAGAAGGGGGGAAAGTGGTGCAGAAAACAACGATCTTCAAACTTTCTAACATCTCAAATGTCAATCAATCACAACTGCCTCTTCTTTGCTGGTACTTGGGTCAGATTTTTGCAAAGTAGGTAAAAATCACGGCCGATCCATGGCCTGAATATTCCGCTGTAACCCTTTTATTCCATCAGGTATGCCTCCAGGCAGCCCCACGGGTTATCACACGATGTCCACCACCGGGTTTGGGAGTTGCTCCCCGACCCAGACTCAATAACCAGTGTTCATTCTAGTCAACCAGGTGATTGGGTCGTGCTAAAGAAATATCTGAGGACGGGACTAGAGCCGAGATATCTTGGGCCATTCCAGGTGCTGCTGATGACGCCAACCTCTCTGAAGTTTGAGGCACGAGACAACTGGATCCACACCGGTTACTCTAAGAAGCTGCTCAACTAAGTCAAAGAATGCAGAGTATCACTTTTGTTTATTTGTTAGAAGGAGGCATTTGTTGATAGACGATATTAATATTAGCTCTGGCTCCTGCTCCTCGCTTGTTAATCCTGTATGGGTGTCCGGGCAGCTAGGCAACCCGTAGATGTGGGATCCTCCAGTTGTGAGGAAGGTATATAGTTATGCCAGGCTAGCAGACACCATTGACAAGGGTCAGGCCCATACTGACAGGAGCTGGGCAGGGGCGGAGCTATGACTAGTGAGAGTCAGAATCCTTTTTAAAACTTTGGGAGGTCTTGGGGCTCACTGGTTTTCCATTGGATCCGGGCAAAAGGAAATAGGACATATACGTATGTTTTTTTGTTTCCATTCTTTCTATACGCCGGAGTGAGATGTTCCTGATGTCTAATCAAAAGATATACCGAAGCCCGAACAGACAAGACGCCCTGAAGACCAGACCATGGACCAGATGCAGAGGATTCCAAACCAGCCGGCGACCAGCGCGAAACACCACCTCCTGAGTCAGCTCTCGAAGAAAAGAATCTCCGAGTCAAGATTTGTTTCAAGCTACGTGTCAAGATTGACTTTCTGTTTTCCATCATCTGTTTTGTTTTATGGATTCAGGACTTTTCGTAGACAAGTTTTTTTTTTTAGAAGAAGATCGAGATTCATCAAGGGACACTGGGGAGCATATGACAAAGAGGAGGGACTGTTGTGGAAATTTTATTAGGATGTGTATTTAATATATTGAGTCATCATGTCTCTCAGTGGTAATGTTAGATTATTGTATACATGTGTTTGTTAGCTGGCTATGTTATTCTAAATGATGGTGTCTTGTCTTCCTATGTCATCACTTCCTGTATGTCATCACTTCCTGCATCCTTGTCTTGGGCCAACCCCTTTTTTACACCTTTTGTTGGTTAATAAAAGTGAACACACTGGGCAGGGCGGAGAAGTGCTCAGCAAGAATTCAATCAAGATGGTAGCACCTGGGTCTTTCTCTAACTGCGGCTGATGGAAGATGGATTTACCTTTTTCCTTACACAAACTTTGATGCAAGCTGATTACAACTATTAATATTTCTACAACACTTCATATCATCAAGAAAGTGAGTGCCGGTCCTTTTTCGCTGTATACTAGTGGGACGCCTTCCCTGATGTCATGGTCTTACCTTCTTACTGTCTCCTTCGTTTGAAATGTGCTGGCGGCCATCTTGGTTTCTGGGTTTCTTGTAGCCTCCCACCCTGCGGCTTCTCCTTCCCACTGGGAGGAGCTGGATGCCTAGCTCATATATATAGGAGGTCTGTGGCTTCAGTTCCTTGCTTGGTCCTCCTGTGTTCACATGCTTCTAAGACTGCTGCTGCTTCTGGTTCCTGATCCTGGCCTCGTCTGACTACCCCGTTGGTTCCTGATCCTGGCTTCGTCTGACTACCCTGCTGGTTCCTGATCCAGGCTTCGTCTGACTACCCTTCTGGTTCCTGACCTCTGTCTACGCAAGACCCTGCTTCAGTTTAGCCATCCGTTTGGACTTTTGCTTACAGCTTGATTTTCAATAAAGCCTTCTTATTTCCACTTATCTCTTGTTGTACGTCTGGTTCATGGTTCCATGACATTAGGACCAAGCCATGAATTCTGACGGTACAGGGCCATCCTCGCTACCTACGCTGGTTGCCAGACTTGATCAGCAGGATCACCTGTTGGGTCGGTTCGCTGTGGCGTTGCAAACCCTGCTTGAACGCACGGCTCATTTCGCTTCCGTTGCCGATGGGTCGGTTGTCGCTCCTGGGCCCGCTCCGACTGCCGTTCCGGTTGTTGCGCCAGAGTCTACCCCGACACCTGTTGCTGCGCCTGCGGTGTCTCGGGGTATGACCGGTTCTGCCCCCCTTCCACAGCGCTTTGGGGGAGAGCCAACTCAGTGCCGAGGTTTCCTTAACCAGGTGGGCATTTATTTCGAGTTGCTGCCACATGCCTTTCCTACTGAGAGATCAAAGGTGGGCTTCTTGATCTCGCTGCTCTCGGACAAGGCCTTGGCCTGGGCCAGCCCTTTATGGGAGAACAACAATCCGGTGGTTGCCGAGTTTTCCGGTTTTGTTGCTTCTCTTCGGAAGGTATTCGATGTGCCGGCTCGTGCTGCCTCTGCTGCGAAGCTCCTTATGTCCATCAGACAGGGTTCACGATCCGTAGCTGAATACGCCATTGAGTTTCGTACCCTGGCAGCAGAGGTGGGCTGGAATAATGAGGCTCTGGTCGCTGCTTTCTCTCATGGTCTCTCGGATGCCTTGAAGGATGAGGTTGCAGTTAAGGACCTACCAGTGGAGCTCGAGTCTCTTATTTCTTTCCTGATTTTGATTGACATCCTTTAAGGAGAGCCTGCGGAGGTCTTCTAACAGATTGGCGCCTACGTTTGCTGTCCCACCCGTGCCTCCCTCTCCTCCCACGCCTCCTGGGGATGACTTGTCTGGGGGTGAACCCATGCAGCTGGGGTTTGCTCGCCTGTCCGAGGGGGAGAGGGTACTCCGGAGACGCGAGGGCCGATGCATGTACTGTGGTCTCGGTGGGCATTTTCGGTTGGCATGTCCGAACCGTCCGGGAAACGCTCGCACCTGAGATCCTGTCGGGGGCAGATCTTGGGTGGAGTCTCCTCGTCCCCGGTTTCCCGTGTTGACAAACCACTGATCACTGTTGTCCTCTCCTGGGTCGGGGGCTCGGTGACGACCCAGGCGTTGGTGGACTCTGGTGCTGGTGGTTTGTTCATTGATAGTGTGTTCGCTGCCGCCAATTCCATTCCCCTGCAGCCTCGAGGTTCCCCACTGGCTCTTGAGGCGATAGACGGCAGACCCCTTCTGCCGCCACACGTGACTCATGAGACCCTTCCAGTGGGGATAGCCATTGGTGCCGTTCACAGAGAGTCGGTCTGTCTCCAGGTGATTTTGTCTCCACACTACTCGGTGGTCTTGGGGTACCCCTGGCTCCAGAAGCATAATCCGACTTTCGATTGGAGATCGGCCGAGATCCTCTCGTGGTCACCGCAGTGTGGGGCTAGTTGCATCCATGGGCCTGTCAAGTTGCTGTGTACTTCCTCGGACTCTCTGTTGCCTCCTGAATACGAAGAGTACCGGGATGTATTCGATAAGGTGCGCGCGGTTGCCCTACCTCCGCACCGCCCATACGATTGTGCCATAGAGTTACAATCTGGTGCCGTTCCTCCTCGTGGCAAAGTCTATCCACTGTCGGTAGCGGAGAATGAGGCCATGGAGGAGTACGTGAGGGAGGCGCTTTCACGCGGACACATTCGCAAATCCTCGTCCCCGGCAGGGGCTGGATTTTTCTTTGTGAAAAAGAAGGGAGGTGAGTTGAGGCCTTGCATCGATTACAGGGGTCTCAATCGCATCACGATCAAGAACGCTTACCCGATACCCTTGATTTCCGAGCTGTTCGATCGCCTCAAAGGGGCCACGGTCTTTACCAAACTCGACCTGAAGGCGGCATATAACCTGGTAAGGATCAAGGCGGGCGATGAGTGGAAGACCGCGTTTAACACCAGGACCGGTCATTATGAATCCTTGGTTATGCCCTTTGGGTTGTGCAATGCGCCCGCAGTCTTCCAGGAATTCATCAACGATGTTTTCCGTGACCTGTTGCAGCAGTGTGTGGTGGTCTATTTGGATGACATCTTGGTATATTCTGAATCCATGGAGGCCCACATTATGGATGTCAGACGAGTGTTGCAACGGTTACGAGAGAACAGGCTGTTCGGTAAGCTTGAGAAATGCGAATTTCACCGATCCCAGGTAACCTTCTTAGGTTACATCATTTCCGCTGAGGGGTTCTCCATGGATCCTGAGAAGGTTTCGGCTGTCTTACAGTGGCCCCAGCCCAGTGGTCTCCGTGCCCTGCAGCGCTTTTTGGGCTTCGCCAATTATTATCGGAAGTTCATCAGGGACTTTTCTATGCTAGCCAAGCCTCTCACGGATCTGGACCAGGAAGGGCAGTAATTTCCAGGTCTGGCCGCTCGAGGCCATCCGACCTTTTGAGGCTCTAAAGTCCGCCTTTGTGTCGGCTCCGATTCTGTCGCATCCCAACCCAGGGTTGCCCTTTGTCCTCGAGGTGGACGCGTCTGAGACGGGAGTAGGCGCCCTTCTGTCTCAGCGTAGAACACCAGAGGGTCCTCTGCTTCCTTGTGGGTTTTACTCCCGGAAACTGTCTTCCGCGGAGTGCAACTATCAGATTGGTGACAGGGAGTTATTGGCCATCGTGCAGGCCCTTAAAGAATGGAGGCACTTGCTCGAGGGTTCGGTGGTTCCGGTTCTCATCCTGACGGACCACAAGAATCTGACCTACCTTTCTGAGGCCAAGAGATTGACACCACGTCAGGCCAGATGGGCTCTGTTCTTGTCACGTTTTAATTACGTGGTCTCCTACCTACCCGGTTCCAAGAACATCAGAGCGGATGCCTTATCACAGCAGTACTCCGAGCTGTCCGGGGAGGAGTCGATTCCGACTTCGGTCATACCTCCGAATCAGATCCTGGCCGCCATTCGCACCAGCCTGACCTCTCCCCTGGGTGAGCAGATTTTGGCGGCTCAATCTGGTGCTCCCTCTGGGAGACCCAACGGCAGGTGTTTTGTGCCTGAGGAGTTGCGCACTCGGTTGTTGCGAACCTACCATAACTCCAAGGCCGCGGGGCATCCTGGAAAGAATCAGCTGTCCTGGGCTGTTTCACGTCTGTTCTGGTGGCCTTCTCTACGTTCCGACATCGCCGCATATGTAGCGGCATGCTCCGTTTGTGCCCAGAGTAAGTCCCCTCGGCACCTTCCGTTGGGCCTTTTGCAACCCATAGCCACCGGGGAGCGCCCATGGTCACACCTGGGGATGGATTTCATTGTGGACCTCCCTGCATCCCGAGGCCATACAGTCATTCTCATGATTGTAAATCGGTTTTCCAAAATGTGCCACTGTGTTCCTCTCAAGAAGTTACCCTCTGCACAAGAGTTGGCCACGATTTTCGCCAGGGAGGTCTTCCGGTTGCACGGTTTGCCCAAGGAGATTGTGTCGGATCGGGGGAGTCAGTTTGTGTCCAGGTTCTGGCGCGCCTTTTGCTCCCAGTTGGGGATTCATCTCTCTTTCTCCTCGGCCTACCACCCTCAGTCCAATGGGGCCGCAGAACGATCCAATCAGGCCTTGGAGCAATTCCTTCGTTGCTATGTCTCCGATCACCAAGACAATTGGGTTGACCTCCTGCCTTGGGCTGAGTTTGCCAGGAACACGGCGGTGAACTCTTCCTCTGGGACGTCTCCCTTCATGGCCAATTATGGGTTCCAACCTGCCGTGTTACCGGAGGTATTCTCTCCCCAGGATATTCCGGCTGTGGAGGATCACCTTTCCGTCCTACGTGCTTCTTGGGTACAGATCCAGAGGTCCCTTGAGGTCTCTGCGCAGCGCCAGAGACTCCAGGCTGATCGCAGACGAGCGCCCGCTCCTTCCTACCAGGTCGGAGACCGTGTATGGTTGTCCACCCGCAACCTCAACCTTCGAGTGCCCACTCCCAAGCTGGCGCCTCGCTTTGTTGGTCCCTTCCGAGTGCTTCGCAAGGTAAACCCGGTAGCCTATGCCCTTGCGCTTCCTCCTGGCATGCGGATCTCCAACGTGTTTCATGTCTCCCTGTTGAAGCCATTGGTGTGTAATCGTTTCACTTCCTCGGTTCCTCGGCCCCGTCCGGTCCAAGTGGGCAATCGTGAGGAATATGAGGTGAGCAATATCCTGGACTCACGCCTGGTCCGCGGTCGGTTGCAGTTTTTGGTCCATTGGCGTGGTTATGGTCCAGAGGAGCGTTCCTGGGTTCCCTCCGCAGATGTCCATGCTCCTGCTTTGCTCCGAGCCTTCCACGCACGCTTCCCTCAGAAACCGTTCCTTACTCCGCGGAGGAGGGGCCCTTGAGGGGGAGGTACTGTCATGGTCTTACCTTCTTACTGTCTCCTTCGTTTGACATGTGCTGGCGGCCATCTTGGTTTCTGGGTTTCTTGTAGCCTCCCACCCTGCGGCTTCTCCTTCCCACTGGGAGGAGCTGGATGCCTAGCTCATATATATAGGAGGTCTGTGGCTTCAGTTCCTTGCTTGGTCCTCCTGTGTTCACATGCTTCTAAGACTGCTGCTGCTTCTGGTTCCTGATCCTGGCCTCGTCTGACTACCCCGTTGGTTCCTGATCCTGGCTTCGTCTGACTACCCTGCTGGTTCCTGATCCAGGCTTCGTCTGACTACCCTTCTGGTTCCTGACCTCTGTCTACGCAAGACCCTGCTTCGGTTTAGCCATCCGTTTGGACTTTTGCTTACAGCTTGATTTTCAATAAAGCCTTCTTATTTCCACTTATCTCTTGTTGTACGTCTGGTTCATGGTTCCATGACACCTGAACACATGTACTACGTGCAAACCGCAGTGCCGAGCCATCTTCTTCAAATACTCATCTGGCTTTCTGGGTGCGTGCACATGAACTCCAAGATTTACCTATCAATGTCTACATTCGCCTATAGCAATGACCAGGCACAGGAGATTGTGTCCAAAGTGACAGCCGCTGCCGAATTCTTGGAAGATCCCTCCAAGCAAATACCGCAGTAGAGATTGGGAGAAAGAATGCAAGCGGCTGGCTTCCCTTGAACTACACGCTGCCACACTTGCGGAATACCACCGCACACAGAAGATCCCACGTGGCCTAAAGGTCAATCTGAGACCGAGATTATTTTGTGACAACTTGACCTACTGTACACAATTTGCAAGCATCCTGAATAAGTGTTCTATGGACTTGATTGTATTAAAACTTCACTTTTAATTTGACATAATGATAAAACGGCTGTGAGCCATAACAAACAATTAAAACACTTTGTTTCCACCCCAAAGAGTTGACGACTTAGTTGCTGCCCAAACCCCTGAAGAAGCCAGCGATCTGGTGAAACATGTTGGTGGGCAGTTGATTGTTTTTGTCATGGAAGGTGTACAGAAAACTAGAAGACACAAAATGAAGATCCGACTAACTGGATCCAAAACTAAGGAACCAAAGGGATAGCCCTGCAACAGACCTGGCTCTCTCCCTAACTGCTCAGCCTATGCAAAAATCTCAATGGTAGATGATCGCATATCCTTGTTCCTCGACTGTATAACACCTGAACACCCTATAATAGTTAGGGGACACGACCACCGGCTCCCTACACTTGATACAAAATGTCATCTAGATACACTAATACAAATTTCCCCATTAAATGATAAAAAATGCTGTTCACAAAATGCTGAAAGACGGCTGGAGCATTCATCAAACCAAAAGGCATAACCAAATTCTCAAAATGGCCCTCAGGGGTATTGAAGGCCGTCTTCCATTCGTCTCCTTCTCTGACCCTGACCAGGTTGTATGCCCCTCTTAGATCCAACTTGGAAAAAACTTTAGCCCCAACAATCTGGTTAAACAGGTCCGGGATCAGAGGAAGCTTATAAGGGTCACGAATTGTGATACTGTTCAGCTCCCTGAAATCCAGACATGGTCTTAAAGAACCATCTTTTTTCTTAACAAAGAAAAAACCAGCGGCAACAGGTGACTTCGAGGGTCGTATGTGTCCCTTTCTCAGACTCTCAGAGATATAGCGTAGCGACCCTTTCAGGTTGGGAGATATTGTATAAACGAGATTTAGGCAGCTTGGCGCCTGGGGTGAGATTAATAGGGCAATCGTACTCCCTGTGAGGGGGCAAGTCCTGAACACCACTCTCAGAAAACACATCCGAAAATTCAGAGAGAAAAGATGGTACAGTCTTAGTAGAAACCTCAGAAACAGATGTCGTGAGGCAATTCTCTCTGCAAAAGTCACTCCAACCATTTATTTGCCTCGCTTGCCAATCAATGGTGGGGTTATGTTTAGTGAGCCAGGGTAGCCCCAACACTAGAGGAGTAGGCAACCCGCTTAGGACGAAACATGACACATCCTCAACATGAGTATCACTCACAATCAAATGGATATTGTGAACTATGCCCTTTAACGATTTCTGAGAAAGTGGAACGGAATCAATAGCAAAAACAGGCATATCCTTTCCCAAAGTGCATACCTGGAAACCATGAGTTATAGCAAATTGACTATCAATGAGATTGACAGCTGCTCCACTATCTACAAAAATCTCACAAAAAATGTTCTTGCTATCTAGCGCCACCCTGGCAGGTACGACAAAACGGGAACTACAAGCAAACGGAAAACTTTCAATTTCCGCATCAACCTTGCCAATAGTAACAGATGGAACGTTTTTAGAGGATTTTTTTCTTTTTGTTTCTTTATTACTCCCAAAAAACTGCCTGAATCTCCTAGAGGGTCAAACATTTGCCAAATGATTTATACCTCCACAACAGAAACAAACCTTCCTATGAGAGCTGAATCCTCTATTGTCAGAGGCAAGCAAACCCAGTTGCGTGGGCCCCTGCTCAGAAGGGATTGAGAGCGACTGAGACCCCTGTGCACTGAATGAGACCGCCGCACTGTCCTTGGATTGAGTATGACAGGAAGGAGTAATCTCTCCTCTCTCTCTAAGACGCCTGTCAATACGAACTACCCGAGACATGGCAGAGTCCAAGGAGGTAGGTCTCTCATGAAAGGCAAATGCATCTTTCAATCCCTCTGAAAGACCATGGCAAAATTGACTTCGGAGTGCAGCATCATTCCAACCAGTATCAGCTGCCCATCTCCGAAATTCTGAGCAGTATATCTCTGCGGATTGTTTACCCTGACATAAAAGACGTAGTCTAGACTCAGCCAGAGCAATACGATCCGGATCATCATATATCTGACCCAGGGCTAAAAATAATTCATCTACTGAACGGAGGGGCCGTGCCCCCACCGGCAGCGAAAAGGCCCAAGACTGAGCGTTATCCCTGAGCACCGAGATGATGATCCCCACCCTCCGCTCCTCATCACCAGAGGAATGGGGAAGTAGGCAAAAATGGAGTTTGCAAGCCTCTCTAAAATGAATCAAATTCTCACTACCCCCGAAGAACGTATCCGGAAGCGAGATTTTAGGCTCAGAACAAATTCCATGAACGAAGCAGAAACGGTCACCTCAAACTGAGAGACAGTTTTCCGGAGATCTTCTACCTCCAGTGAAAGACCCTGCATGCGGTCAATCAAGGTTGAAACCAGATTCATGCTTAAGACGTTTTTGGCGGTTTATAATGTCACGGAAGGTGTACAGAAAAATAGAAGACACAAAATGAAGATCCGACTGACTGGATCCAAAACTAAGGAACCAAAGGGATAGCCCTGCAACAGATCTGGCTCTCTCCCTAACTGCTCAGCCTATGCAAAAAATTCAATGGTAGATGATCGCATATCCTCGTTCCTCGACTAACACCTGAACACCGTATAATAGTGAGGGGACACGATCACCGGCTCCCTACACTTGATACAGAGAGAGTCAGGGTCACCTGGGATCCAGCAAACAGGAAAACACAAATGAATGAACAAAACTTATCTGTAGAAGACTCAGTAGTAGCATCCAACATGCACACACTCCAGGAAGTTATATAAACCGCAAAGTGATGCAGTATGGGAAGGGATTTAAAGGGATGCAATCAGTGCAACTACATGACAGCTGAGAGAGGCTAACGAGATGAGAAAATGAAAGCAAAACAAAAGGAACCTCAAGGAGGAAGTTCTGAAGGACGTCTGTCAGAGCTTCTCAGATGTCTGGTGGTGACAGTTTTAAACTATTTTTGTCTACTCCAATGTTGCTTATTAGCTTAGAAGTCCTTGTGTAGGACATTTCATTCAATATAGCAAGGTTTTTGAGCTAGGTGGAGCGCTTAGCAGTGTGTGTGCAGTGTGTGAATGCGTCTTGACAGCTACTGACGTAGTGTCACACAAGTGTGCTGTGCACGTTTGTGTGTAGGAGCACAGTCACCTATTCCATTTAATCAGTTTTTGCAGGCAACTACAGGTAGTTTGCTTACATTAGTCTATCCACACATTGCCCCCCTATGTTCAAGTTCTGCAGATATAGTTGTGGTGAATAGGAGATAGTGCACATCTCCCACACCTTGGCAGCAAGTAAGTCATCAACTCTTTGGGGTGGAAACAAAGAGTTTTAATAGTTTGTTATGGTTATGGTTAGGTACTCCCCCCCCCCCCTTTTTTGTAAATGATAGACTTGATTTTACTCACCATCGATCATTTGTCTGGGGCCATACAAGAAACCAAGGACAAAATACACAGTATTGAAGAACAACTAAAGTAGGTCTGCAACGATTAATCAACGTTATCCATTATAATCGATAACGGGGTTCATTGTCAACGAATCCCGTTATCAAATAATCGGCCCGATTCGTTGATATGCGGGCGGGAGCGGGCGGTCAGGCGCTATGCCTGCGGGTCCTTATACTTTAAATCACTGCATCTTCTTTTACCTTACAATGAAGCTCCAGTAACAGGCAGAGCAGGCGGCGGCGTAACGTCACTTACTCACGTGACGTGCATGCTACACCTGCTTCATTCATAAAGTGACGTTACGCCGCCGCCTGCTCAGCCTGTTACTGGAGCTTCATTGTAAGGTGGTAAAAGAAGATGCAGTGGTTTAAAGTAAAAGTTACTGCCAGTTAAGGAATAGTCTACTGCTGTGAGCGGCGGGGCAAGGGCTGTTATGGGGAGGGGGATCTGTGTATGGCACTGTTATCGAGGGGATCTGTGTATGGCACTGTTATGGTGAGGGGGATCTGTGGATGACACTGCTATGGGGGAGATCTGTGGATGACACTGCTATGGGGGAGATCTGTGGATGACACATATAGCATAAGATGCTATATAGTGTCATCCATAGATCCCCCATAGCATAACCATTCACAGATCCCCCTCCCCATAATAGTGCTATCCACAGATCCCCCATAATAGTGCTATCCACAGATCCCCCATAATAGTGCCATCCACAGATCCCCCATAATAGTGCCATCCACAGATCCCCCATAATAGTGCCATCCACAGATCCCCCATAATAGTGCCATCCACAGATCCCCCATAACAGTGCCATCCACAGATCCCCCCCAATAACAGCGCCATCCACAGATCCCCCTATAACAGCGCCATCCACAGATCCCCCCATAACAGCGCCATCCACAGATCCCCCCCATAACAGCGCCAGCCACAGATCCCCAGATCCCCTCCATAACTGCCATCCACAGATCCCCTGTCACCACCAGACATCTGAGAAGCTCTGACAGACGTCCTTCAGAACCTCCTCCTTGAGATTCCTTTTGTTTTGCTTTCATTTTCTCATCTCGTTAGCCTCTCTCAGCTGTCATGTAGTTGCACTGATTGCATCCCTTTAAATCCCTTCCCATACTGCATCACTTTGCGGTTTATACAACTTCCTGGAGTGTGTGCATGTTGGATCCTACTACTGAGTCTTCTACAGATAAGTTTTTTTCATTCATTTGTGTTTTCCTGTTTGCTGGATCCCAGGTGACCCTGACTCCCTCCGTATCAAGTGTAGGGAGCCGGTGGTCGTGTCTCTCACTATTATAGGGTGTTCAGGTGTTATACAGTCGAGTAACGAGGATATGCAATCATCTACCATTGAGATTTTTGCATAGGCTGAGCAGTTAGGGAGAGAGCCAGGTCTTTTGCAGGGCTATCCCTTTGGTTCCTTAGTTTTGGATCCAGTCAGTCGGATCTTCTTTTTGTGTCTTCTAGTTTTCTGCACACCTTCCATGACATTCCCTCCATAAGTGCCATCCACATATCCCCTCCATAAGTGCCATCCACATATCCCCTCCATAAGTGCCATCCACATATCCCCTCCATAAGTGCCATCCACATATCCCCTCCATAAGTGCCATCCACAGATCCCCTCCATAAGTGCCATCCACAGATCCCCACCATAAGTTCCATCCACAGATCCACTCCATATCCGTGCTATCCACAGATCCACTCCATAACCGTGCCATCCACAGAACCCTCCATAAGTGCCATCCACCGAACCCCTCCATAACAGTGCCATCCACTGAACCCCTCCATAACAGTGCCATCAACTGAACCCCTCCATAACAGTGCCATCCATAGATCCCCCATTCACAATTTGTTTTAATATGGCCTTTAAACATAATTTTTCAAGTAAAATCATATAAACCCCTTTTTTTGTCATTTTGGTGTTTTTTTCCCGATTAATCGATGAAATTATCGACAACTAATCGATTATTCAAATAATTGTTAGCTGCAGCCCTAAACTAAAGGATTCTTTGAAACCATGAGGATCTATTAGCCCTAAAAGATAATGTAGACAAGATCTGCGCCGATTTGAAAAAAGACATTGAACAGACCAAACGTACTAAGTACATAAGAGACTCTGAGGACTATTTGTCCAATCACGTATACAGATGGCAAGATTCCTCGGGAACAGCTATCCCCCAAGCCAGACAATATGGACGGCAAACATATTCCCTGTCATTCGGATCTGGGAACAAATCTATCACTGGAGGATGACCGCATTCTTTACAGAAGAAACCGCAGCAGAAGAAATCCACCAGGCGGGCAGGGCGCCATTATAGGAAACCCAGACACCCCAAGGATGACTCGCTCCCAGGTATTACAACAACCCTAGTACTTAATTTATCATCCAAAACCAATATTAGTACCTTCAGAAGGGTTTGTCATTTAAACCCACTAGGAACATTGATACATTTGATCTTGATATGGACCTACAACGCTTCTTCCGTAATATACTGTTGAAAGCCCATTTTTTCAATCCTGAAAAAATGCCACACTTGGATGACAATGGGGGCCACAGATAAATTGACACTAAAACAGTTTAACATAAAGCTTAAAAGTAATTTTACTCCACCCAAATGATACCATCCATTTGAGGCATTTCCGACAATGGTTTTTTATTGGATTTCTGGAATCTTCAACAAAACAGAACATAAGTTCCATAAACGTCACAATGTGAATAAACTCAACATATTTCAAGTACATACAGTATGTAGTAGAATAACATAGTAGGCCAAGTACAATGAGTTACATTCGATTGAAAATAATCGCATATAGTATATTTGTTCATAGATGATGGGAAAAATACAACATATAAACTAAGTAAACTCAGCGATCTCTAAGTTAGAAAACATCTAGGGTTTATTGGCTAGGTATGACTGCATAGGTGGACGATAACCAGGATTTCCATGATTTTTCAAAACATGGTTAAGCGTGATTCATGTAGGCAATAATTTTTTCATATGTGCAGGAAGAATTAACGAGATCTATTACTTCTTTCAATTGAGGGACAGTTGGGGATTTCCAATACCCCGTGATGACCAGCTTAGTAGACAACAGTATGTGAGCTGTGATTATGCGGGTTTTGACTGTGAATTTCATAATGTTGTGGAATAGTAAGGCCCATTCTGGGGAAGGGGTTATCTGAATTCCCGTGATAGACGATAGGGGGGTAAAACTAGCTAGTCCATATTCCTCTGAGTTTGGGGCATGACCATAAAATGTGGAGAAGGGTACCTCTGCCTCCACAGCCCTTCCAGCATAGGTTGGTAGTCCCTGGGTAGATGTGACTCAATCTATCTGGTGTGAGGTACCACCTGAGCATCGTCTTAATAGCCGCTTCAAAGAGAGAGACACAGATGAATGAGGTCGCTAAAAAAGCGAGAGATGATGCCCAAGTAAGATCCGGGAATTGTTTATCTAATTCTTTTTCCCATTAGAGGAAGGGAGTTGATTTGGTAAATTTCTGTTTGGAGTCCAAGTTATAGATGGGTCTTAGGTCCTTCACCGAGAGACTTCTAGAATCCCAAAGGTCTAGTATTTCTTTGCATGCAGTTACTTTGAGGGAGTCTTTACTATGGAGAAAATGTCTCATCTTAAGATATTTATAGAGATCTTTATGAAGTATTGAGTTTAGGTCATGGAGAGAGGCGAATTGCTTAAGTTGAGACATTTGAAAGAGTTGTGAGACATGTATTAGGCCACTATTCACCCGGTTATTAACCTCAAGGTCGGGAATGAAGAAGGTCAGAGTTTCTAATGGGGCATATGGATAAAGAGAGAGTGCTACTCCAGAAGTTTTGGAATGAAAAGTCCTCCATACCATTATTGAGGTGTAAAGAAAGTTAGGGAGGCCTTTTATGGGAAGTGTAGAATCTAACATGGCCACAAGCAAGGCTTTTAGATTATGGCTTGGAGAGATAGCCGATTCAATGTGCAGCCAATGTTGTTGCAAAACTCCTTTTCACCATTCTTTCATAAAGCTCATGCGGGTAGCAATGTAGTAGTCATGTATATTGGGTAGCCCTAAACCTCATGCCTTTTTGTGTTTTGTCATTATTTTGTGTGCAATCTGGGGTCTCCTGGGGGTCAACATCTGAAGGGTCGCAACCTGGCCTACCCAAGAAATTTTGTGTTTGCTGTATTGGGCTAGGTCTGTTTCTACTTCTTTAAGTAGAGGGAGATAGTTGCTGCCAATTATGTAGCTGTTTGAACGATTTTGTAACTTTGTAAACTGGATTGTATCCTTGACAAGGAGGCAGCTTTTTTTATCATGGATAGGGAGGGCTTGAGATTTCTGCTCATTAATTTTATAGTAGGAAAGTTCTCCAAATTGGCGAATAACTTCTATGACAGCTGGTAGAGATTGTTCTGGGATCCTTGGGTCAAAATTACATCATCTGCATATAATGAGAATTTGTGGGTTCTCCCCCCCCATGTCAATTCCCTTAATGCGTTCAGAGATTCGGATCGCTTGTGCTAGGGGTTCTATGGGCATGATAAATATGAGCGGGAAGAGGGGACAGCCCTGCCGGGTGCCTTTGGTGATTGAAAATGAAGACGATAAAGTGTTGTTAACATATACCTGGGCTGGAGGGTTGCAGTATAAGTCTTTAACCGCTCCCAGGAAAGGGCCACAGATTCCTATTATCTGAAGTACAGAAAATGCAAAAGACCAGTTAATGCGGTCAAAAGCCTTTTCTGCGTCTAGGCATACCAGAACCGCTTCCAGGCCCAACCTCTCAATGTGGTTTACAATATTAATGACTCGCCTGGTATTCCCTATGATTTGGCTACCTTGAATGAAGCCCGATTGATCGCAGTTGATCGAGGTCGGTAGGATGGGAGCAAGTCGATTAGCCAAAGCTTTGGCATAGATTTTTTAAATCTGTGTTCAGTAAAGAAATAGGTTTAACATTTTGTGGGGAGTCAGGTGTTTTACCTTGTTTCAGGATGGTCACTATGACAGCAGATAGCATTTCTGCTGGGAAGCTACCAATTTCAAACCCTTTTTGAAGAACATCCTGTAGGTGGGGAGGAGGATTGTTTGGAAGGATTTGTAGTAACAATTTGATAGACCGTCAGGTCCTGGGGCTTTCTGCAAAGGGAGGGAATTAATAATCTTTTCAAGTTCGGCTTCAATAAGTGGATTCCCAAATGATTCTACTTGTTCTTAGGATAATGTCGGGAGGTGGAGATTAGTAAGAAATTAATTGATGTAAACCGGAGGGTTTTGAGAAGGGTTCGCCTGAGGATTCAAGTTATAAAGGGAGGAGTAGTACTCCATAAAGCTATCCGCAATACTTTCCATGATTTTGGAGCCATCTTAAGAAGATTTTATATATGGGATCCTTGCTTTTGCCCTCTGAGATTTTACGCGCTGGGCTAATAATTTGCCCGCTTTGTTATTTTGCAAATAATATCTAGCTTTTACTTTTTGTAGGTTCCTCTCATATTTATATAAAAGACAATCTGTGACCTGGAGTTTAAGGTCTTTCAAGGTATATTGAATATATTCTGAATATAGGGGGTTTGTTTATTTTTCCTCTCCAGATCTTCTAATTTGGACATTAAGTCAGAGATCTTGTTATCTCTGGCTTGTTTAGCTGCCACACCTACTTTAATAAAATTCCTCTGATAAATGCCTTGTGGGCTGACTATAATGTAAAAGGAGAGGAAACTGACCCAACGTTATGACGAAAGTATTCTTGGAGGGCAGATTTAATTTCCCCCTTGTATGATGTCTGTGCCATTAGAAAGGTATTGTTGCGCCAAAGAGTTTGGTGGGTAGAGGGATAGGCCTCCTGTAGTAACAAAGTTATAGCCACATGGTCTGACCACTTTATTATACCTATGAAGGACTCTAAGGCCTTTGGGAGTAGTGACCTGGAGAGTAGAAATAAGTCTATTCGGGATTATGGCGCACCCCTGATGGTGGGTGCGCCATACATCATAAAGTTCCTCCAAAGAGATCCAATTCTGGAAGGGTATATTTTGGAATCTAGAAGGGGCTGAGGAGTCTAAGTTAGGGTTAGGAGTGTAAAATTAAAGTCCCCACATAAAATTAGTTGACCCTGTTTTCTTTTATCAATTTTCCTAAAGAGCTTTTTAAAAAAGCGTAACTGATGGGAGTTCGGAGCGTATAACCCCGCTATTGTGTACAGGACATTATTGATAGAGCAGACTTGTATGATGAACCTGCCCACCTCATCTACAATTTTCGATATGGGGGTGAACGCTAGGGTATCGCTGAAAGCAAGGAGAACACCTCTTTGTTTTTTAGTAAAATGCGATTGAATAATGGTCGGGAATTTGGGGTGATGGATTCTGTGGCTATCCTGTGCCACTATATGAGTTTGCTAGGCGCAAAGAATATCCCACTTTAGGTTTAGGGCCCCCTACCATAAAAAGAATCTCTTTGGAGGGCTGTTAAGGCCCTTTACATTTAGCGATACCATCTAAATAACCATTTTTCAGACAATAAAAGTTGTACATTACAATGACCCGGTTGCCCCGCCCAGAGGATATGAATCTCGAGTGTTTGGAGAGGCACTTGTAAGGTATTCTTGGAGATCGTCAAACAGCTGAGAGTAAGTAGGGGAAAATGGAAAAACATAATGAACATAAGAAAACAAACAAAAGCAACAATGAAATAAATACCAAAATGTCACAGGGTTAGTGTCACGGGTAACAAGATAGAGTAGAGGTGCAACCCCTGAGTTGCCACCTGGTCCCCTGTCCCTGCCTACTTGCACCACCCGCCCTAGGTGACTGGGTGTAACTGGGCGACAGTCCCTGACCTGCGTAAGTGCAAGCAGAGAGATAGAGACAGCAGGGAAGCGGACAGCCAATGAGAAGTAGCACTCGAGCAGACAGAGAGGTAGAACAAGCAAGGTACCTCCAAAAACTGAAGGGCAAAGTGGGTCAACTAGCCGAGGTCAGTCCAGGATGTCACGTCAGTACAAGGGAGAAGACAGAGACAAATCTGAGAACGAGCCAAGGTCAAAATCCGGGAGGTCACGTCAGTACCAGGGAAGAGGCAAAGACAAAATCCGAAAGCAAGCCGAGGTCAAAATCCGAGAGGTAGCGTCACGGTTCAGGGAGCAGGCAGAAGAGATGTCAAGAAGCAAATCAAGGGTCAATTCCAGAGGTCAGCTAAATGATAATAATACACAGCCTAAGGGACGAAATTCACAGGCAACCTGTGGCCAGCAGGTTGCCTGTTTAAATAGTGGAGGGAAGGGGTCATGTGACGTGGCCAGCGTCACATGATCCCTCCTCCCTAACAGTAGCCGAGCGCTGAGTGCCTAGCTCGGTGCTCAGCCCCAGCTGGTCCCTATGGTGACAGGGAGCATCGGCCGCTCCTGCAGGAGGAATGCGGCCAAACGTCCCGCCTCCCCCATCACCATGGCAACCGGGACGCCGCAGACAGGAGAGCGCAGCCAAGAGACGTGAATGTCCTGGCTGCCGCAAGATCAGAGGCCAACGGCGCGCAGGGAACAAGAAGCCCGCCGTCTGCCTCTCGTGACACCAAAATACTCTGAGCAGTACTAAAAACTGCCCATTTTTATGGGGGTAAAGTCCACTCTGAGAAGTTAGGAGCAGTCAAGTTCTAAACCCGTGAGAGGGTCAGCTATAAACACCCCTGTGAAGTTTGTAGACAGGCTTCAATGGTCCTCTTCCGGACTCCACTCTGCGCCATTCTTCAGGGAGACACTG
This sequence comes from Bufo gargarizans, assembly GCF_014858855.1. Classification (NCBI taxonomy): domain Eukaryota; kingdom Metazoa; phylum Chordata; class Amphibia; order Anura; family Bufonidae; genus Bufo; species Bufo gargarizans. The sequence goes on from NC_058081.1 coordinate 169,143,865, forward strand.
GGGGTCTGGAGACTTGTCTTTGGTGTTCAGCAATGTCAATTTTTCATGACGAGAGAAGGGATTTGCCTGTTTCCACCGAGCTAATGGTATGCCAGGAGCCATCTTTGTTGATTAGTAACTTCACCGGGAATCCCCAGCGGTACGCGATTTTATGATCTCTCAGCGCCAATGTTACCGGGGCTAACTGACGGCACTGTTTCTATGTAACTGCTGATAAATCGGCAAACTGATTTAATAAAATTGTGTGGGGCAGGCAGAGGCCCCTTCTTTCTGAATGCTTCTAGTATCTGTTCCTTTAGGTGATAGTAGTGGACTCTCGCCAAAACGTCTCTTGGGATGGAAGTTGGGAGATGGCTGGTTCTTGGGACCCTGTGGGCCCTGTTGATGACTAAATCATTAGCAGTAAGAGTCGGCACAAGGGCTTGGAATAATGAGCAGAGATATTGCTTGAGGTCCCCGTTAAGGACGTCCTCAGGTATACCCCTGAAGTTGATATTGTTCCTGCGGGATCTGTCCTCCAGATCATTAAGCTAAGCCTTAATCCTCTCCAGCTCTTCAGAGAGCTCTGAGTGTGCGTCCGCTAGATTATTATGTGAGGAAGCGAACTCTCCCATTTTATTTTCAATATGGGACACTCTGGGGAGAAGGCTTTGAATGGTGGTCTGGATAGGGGAGCTCAAAGCTTGTAGATCTGCGTGCAGGGATTTGCTGACTTCAATTAACATTTCTTTAAGTAATGTCCCTGATGCAGGTTGATTTGAGGTCTGAAATTGGGCTAGGCTAGGGGCCGCTAAATACATATTTGGGGAGTCTGTTTGTTCACTCACCACCTTGGAGTTGCCTGAGGATTGCTGGAGACACTGTCTCTGCTTCTCTGGGCTGCAGGAGGAGGACAAAGATGGCGCCTGCCGCGTGGGTGAGTCTGCTGTATCACTGTTGTCCCAGCTGTCAGGATAGGATGTGGCTGTAAGTGTTGGAGCGCCGTAGAGACTGCCTCCCTTCCATGTGGCCCAAGGTGCAGGGGACTCTCATATTGTCCGCTTTTCCAAGAAGAATAACACTATGGACTTTTGAATGACTTTGGTACAATTTGCTGGATACGTTGCCCATGGTTACAACATTGCCATGTCTGCTTTTTTTTACTTTGACACCTTATGTTTATTCACACTGTTTACTGGCTGTCATGGCAATATGATGACATCACTGGGCAGAGTGTATGTGTTTAAATCCTGTCTTGCTCACTAATGGAGTATTGCAGTTTGAAAAAGGCTCAGGCTTGAGCCAAAACCAGTCACTGATGATGCTATTATGCCTTGAATAAATGTCTCTTCATATCATCAAGAAAGTGAGTGCCTGTCCTTTTTCGCTATATACTAGTGGCACTTTTTCCTGACTTTTCTGCAGAATTACAAAAGAAATGTGCCACCTTTGTGTCAGTGAAAAGTGGCTGCAGGATCTAAACTTGCAATATTCAATGACATACCCTGCCCGACTACATATTGTGGATGGCAGAAAGATGGTCCTATTTATGGATCCTTAAAAAGCAGAGAAATGCGTCTCCAGGCACCCGAAAGGCCGTCTCCTTCATGACTGGTAACCCAATGGTGTGAGTTTTCCCCTCCACTACTGGGCGGTTCCAATCTTTTTGTTTTCTGGCCTGAATATCTTACATGTAATTGAGATTAGAATGTATCCTTTACTTGGACATTATACGGGTTATAAACTCAGGCTTATGCGTGGTATGCCTAGTTCCTCCTCACAGGCTTTGAGATATGTATCACGAGACGCAAGATACATTTATTTGTTAACTATTTGGTCATGTCGGGTGTAGATGCTGTCCCTGATTACGAAGCCACAGTTATGCTTTACATGTTTTTGACTTCTTTGTTACTGTAACGGGTTCACTTGTCTGGGTACAGTGCTTGCACTGTGCCTTTACAAATTCTCCTCCAACCTGGATGGCTCTCTGTATTTCTTCTTCCTTGGTTAGCTCTCTTAGGATGAGCCAGTTTGGATCCCTGCTGTAATGATTCAAATAAGTGCACACAACTTCCTTTGTTCTTTGAATCAGGCAGAATGCTCTCTTTTTATTAAGAAACACACATCTTATATACCCCTGGACACAGCAGGGCACAAACAGATTGAACATTGTAGCCACTCCCAGGTGTCTCTGAGTCTGATAGATAAGAAAGTCAGAAATCTGAAGCTTCCCTATCTCTCAGATATGTGAGGATGCTGGGGGGTGGGGAATACACAGAAATACAACACATTTCCCTTTTTCCCTTTAGGTGGACAAGTAACATGGTCCTGGGACAGGGGGACACATAGGAGCACACAGGGCAAGTCAATGGGGGGGGCAAAGGGCAACATACTAAGTCTTAAAGTCACGGCGCTCCATGACATAACTCCCCCTTTCTTGGAGTGCCAGTCTGGGGTTGCCTTGACGGGTAACCTTGTGACTGGTCGCTAGGTGGTCTTGTGCCAGGGACGCAGGGTTACTTATACATCCAATTTCCGGGACAGGCCATCAGCATTCTTATTGTCTCTCCCAGGCCGGTACTGTACTGAAAAGTTAAAAGGTTGCAGGGCAAGGCTCCAGCGTCGCAAATGTCCATTTTCTCCAGCCACCCGATTGAGCCAGACGAGGGGGTTGTGGTCTGTTAGGACGGTAAACTCTCGCCCATAGAGGTAAGGCTGGAAGCACTTGAGGGCCCATACGAGGCACTCTTTCTCTATGGCAGCGTACCCCAGCTCTCGGTCCAGCAGCTTCCGACTTTGGTAGGCCACCGGATGTTTTTCCCCCTGGTCGTTGACTTGGCTCAGCACCGCCCCGAGTCTGTACATAGAGGCGTCTGTATGGACCAGAAATTAGCGGTTAAAATCAGATGCAGCCAGTACAGGGCCGCCTCCTAGGGCAGTCTTCAGTTTTTCAAAAGCCTCGTTGCACTTGGGGGACCACAGGACAGCTCGGGGAAGGGACTTTTTTGGTTAGGTCAGTCAGGGGCTTGGCCGTCCTGTAATGGGGTGCAAATTTTAGAATTTTATAGAATCCAGCTGTCCCCAGGAAAGATAACACCTGTTTCTTGGTTTGGGGGACCGGCCAATTGAGAATGGCCTGTATCCGGACTGGCTCGGAGTTCCCCCTCCCACTCTATGGCCGAGATACTGGACCTCTGCCATCCCTATCTGACACTTGTCGGGGCGTATGGTCATCCCTGCCTGCTGTATCCTACCCAGGACGGCATCTAGGTGTTGCAGATGCTCTCCCCAAGAGCTACTAAAGATGGCTATGTCATCCAGGTAAGCACAGGAAAATTCCTGTTGGCCTTCCAGCAGCTGATCTACTAGCCGCTGGAACGTGGCTGGGGCAGTCTTCATCCCGAACGGTATAACTTTAAATTGAAATAAGCCGAACGGGGTGATGAAGGTCGATTTGGGGATGGCATCGGGGGACAGTAACTGCGGCTGAGATCAAGCGTGGTGACCCAAGAGGCACCTGTTAATCGGTCTAGGAGCTCATCTACTCGGGGCATGGGGTAGGCGTCAGTCATGGTTCTATAATTGAGTTTTCTGTAGTCTACACAGAATCTCGTAGTCTCATCTTTTTTGGGGACTAAAACTACCGGGGAGGCCCAGGGGCTTTTGGAGGACTTTATTACTCCTTGGGATTTCATCCCGTCAAGTTCAGCTCGAATGTGCCTTTGCACGGCTTCGGGGACTCAGTAGACAGATTGGCGTAGGGCAGCTTGGCCTGGGGTCTCTACTTTGTGACTGGTCAGGGTTGTAGCCCCGGGGTGGGATGAGAAGAGGGTGGCCCTGGCACGCAGTATTGCTTGTAACTGGTTCTGCTTGCTTGGGCTCAGACGGGAGCCCAGTTTAATCTGCTCTAGGCTGCTAACATTTCGTATTTCGGCTAGCATATCTGGGATTGCCCTATCGCCTGCTTCGGTATGGGAAGGGGTGCAAATTGCTGCCACGTCTGCAGCTCTATCTATATATGCCTTGAGTGCGTTCACATGGCTGATGCGTTTGACCTGTTGTTGGGCCCCCTTGGCAATAACGTAGGTAGTTTCTCCCTTCCCTTCTAATACCTCATAGGGTCCCTCCCATGCCGTTTGTAGCTTATTTTGGCGCGTGGGTCTGAGCATCAGTACCCTCTGTCCCGGGATAAATTCCCGGGGTCTGGTGTGGGCATCATACTGCTCTTTCTGTTTGGCTTGGGTGGCCTTAAGGTTGCCCTGGGCTAGTTCCATGAGTCGGGCCAGTTTTGCCTGGAGTTCGACTACATAAATAATGGCTGGCGTTTCCTCAGGGTTTCCCTTTTTCTCCCAGATTTCTCGTTATATATCTAGGGGCCCTCGGACCCGTCGGCCATATAACAATTCAAATAGAGAGAACACGGTCGGTTCCTGGGGGACCTTGCGGTACGCAAACAGGAAATGGGGTAAGAACCGCTCCCAGTAAGCGTGCTGGGCTACAAACATTCAGAGCATCCGTTTCAAGGTTCCATTGAACCTTTCGCAGAGTCTGTTGGCCTGAGGATGGTAGGGGGTTGTATGGAGGGCTTTGACCCCGCAGAATGCCTGTACCTGCTGGAGTATTTTTGACATAAACTGAGTGCCCCGGTCGGAGAGGACCTCTTGGGGGAGAATACTTTGAGTAGTGCATCTGCTACAGTGGTGGCCGTAATGTTGGGGAGCACAATGGCTTCGGGGTATCGGGTAGCAAAGTCTACCATGGTAAGGATGTATTGTTTCCCTGACTTTCTGCACTTTTTGAGGGGGCCAAAAATGTCTACTGCTACCCTCTGAAAGGGTTCGCCTAGGAGGGGTTGGGTTTGAAGGAGGACCTTGGAGGAGTCGTTACGCTTTCCTACCCTCTGGCACAGATCGCACGAGCGGCAATACTTGGCCACTTCTTGGGACAGCCTGGGCCAGAAAAATGTCTTGGATAGGCGGTCAGTGGTTTTAGCAATCCCTAGGTGGCCGGCCAGTGGAGCTTCGTAGGCTAAGGCTAGAAGTGCGAGACGATGGGTAGCTGGGACTACTAGTTGGAGTTTAGGGACAGCTGTGTGGCCCCTAGTGTCACCGGGGGTGGATCGGTAGAGTAGGCCTTCATTCCAGACTATCTGGTCAGCATACGGGCCTACCCCTCCTGATTCTGCTCGTTCCCTGTACCGTTTCAAGGTTGGGTCAGTACGTGTCTGGTTTTGGAATAGGTCGGGGTCTGGCCATGGTGTGGGATCAGTCATGGGAGGGGTCTGGGTCAGAGCATACCTGGGTCCTGGTGTGGAGTGCTTGGCTCCGGGTCACTGCTAGGCACTCAGGGTTGGGGTTGGTCTCCTCGGGGGCTACAAAGTGGCTTTCCAGCTGCCCCAGGTCATTGCCCAATAATACATCCATGGGGAGCCCTGGCATGACTACCACCTTTTCTGTAACCTTTGTTGGCGCCCCAGTCTAGGTGGACCAGGGCCATATCAATTTGGTGGACTTGTCCGCCAGCTACCTTTACATCCATCTTGTGTCCTAGTGGCTGGGCTGGCAGCAGTGCTGGGTTGTACCAGGGTCAGGGTAGCCCCTGAGTCTCTGAGTCCTACCTTCTGTTGCCCATTAACCCAGGCAGAGGTGCCCCCTGTTGTCTAGTGCTGGTTGTTGGACAAGGGAGACTTCATGCGGATAGCCCCATTCGTTGTATGTATATTGAGGCATGGGGTAGGTGTCGTAGGTTTCCTCAGGGTAGGTGTCCTGGTCTCTAGTTGATTCCTAGAGGCAATAAGCTTGTCTGGGTGCTGGTGAAGCTTGGTGTGGGTTGTGACGGGGCTTTGGCCGGAGGTGGGGACAGTTCCTTTTTAAGTGTCCAGGCTGGATGCAGTGGAAGCACCCATCTGCAGGGGTATTGTTGCGGGCTGGGGCCGGGTACTGGCGTTGTAAGGAGACTGGAACATGTCTCTGGGGTGCCAGTGGCTGTGCTCGGGAACGAGGAAAAGTAGGTCCCGAAGGTGTTGCTAATCCTGGTGGGGGGCCTCCTGATGTCCATAAACTTGTCGGCCATTTCTGCCGCTTCTTCGAGTGTCTTTGGGTTGTGGTCTCTGACCCAGTCTTTGAGGTCCATAGCAATATTGAGAAGAAATTGCTCCATTAGTACATGCTGTAGTGCGATTTCAAAGGTGTTGGGCCTTACACCCTTGTAACCAGCTGCAGGCAGCATGATTCATCATGTGTGCCCATTCTGTGTGAGTGTCTCTTGGTCCCATCCTTGCCTCTCGGAAGCGTCGCCGGTACGTGTCGGCGGTAATGGCATACCGGGCTAGGAGGCGTTTTTTGACCTCCGCATAGTCTCTGCTTTGCTCATCTGGAATGGCCCGGTATGCTTCCGCTGCTCGGCCTGTTCGTTTGCCGGCCAGGATGGGGTCCCACTCAGAGTCGGTAATGTTGTGTAGTTTACACTGCCTCTCGAAGTCCTGGAGGAATCCATCAATGTCCCCAGGGTTGTCCTCAAATACTTTGAAGGATTGATGGGTCACCTTTAGACTATTGCTGAAAGTTGCGCTCCGGCTGGAGGTGGTGTCTCCAGAACTGCTCCTGCTGCGGCTGCTTTCGCTAGCCCTTTCTCACTCCGCTATTTGAGTTACCCGGTCTATCACTTCAAAAGGAGGATTTGGGCCATATACTGCCAGTCTGCTCCTTACCCGCTGGGAGACGACATCCATTTCTATGTGGGGAGTGTCTTCATAGCCATTTTGGCTCAGAGTTGTTTCTTATTCGTCCGTGTCATGCTGTCTTTCGTCTCGCTGATCAAGATCTATGAGGGTGGCAATTAGCTCTGCTTTTTTGAGTCCTGCTGCGTCTTCCCCTCTCTGCAATAGTACAGTTGTGTTCAAAATTATTCAACCCCCACTGAAATTGAGTGTTTTGGCCAGTTTGAAATTGATTTTGATCATTTCAGTAATCTTGTTTACAATTAAATCAAAGAGGCACTTGTAAGTCAGACAAATATAACGTAACATTTATAATGAAATAACCACAAATATCTTTTCTGTGCTCACATCATTATCAGTTTTATTCAACCCCCAAGTGACATTCAATCTTAGTACTTAGTACAACATTATTTTCCAATTATAACAGCTTTTAAACGTGAAGCATAGCTTGACACAAGTGTCTTGCAGCGATCTACGGTATCTTCGCCCATTCTTCATGAGCAAAAGCCTCCAGTTCAGTCACATTCTTAGGCTTGCGCGCTGCAACAGCTTTCTTTAAGTCCCACCAGAGGTTCTTAATTGGATTTAAGTCTGGTGACTGCGATGGCCACTTCAGAATGTTCCAGCCTTTAATCTGTAACCATGCTCTAGTGGACTTGGAGGTATGCTTGGGATCATTGTCCTGTTGAAAGGTTCAACGTCTCTCAAGCCTCAGGTTTGTGACGGACTGCATCACATTTTGATCCAATATCTCCTGGTACTGAAGAGAATTCATGGTACCTTGCACACGCTGAAGCTTCCCTGTACCTGTAGAAGCAAAACAGCCCCAAAGCATGATTGACCCCCCCGCCATTCTTCACAGTAGGCAAGGTGTTCTTTTCTTCATAGGCCTTGTTCTTCCGCCTCCAAACATAGCGTTGATCCATGGGCCCAAACAGCTCTAATTTTGTTTCATCAGTCCACAAAACACTATCCCAAAACTTTTGTGGTTTGTCCACATGACTTTTGGTATACTGCAGTCGACTCTTCTTATTCTTTGGAGACTGGGAGTTCTGGCGTGGAGGCCTTCATTACGCAGTGTGCGCCTTATTGTCTGAGCTGAAACTTCAGTACCCACATCTGACAAATCTTTTTTCAGTTCCTCAGCAGTCACATGGGGACTTTTCTCTACTTTGCGCTTCAGGTAGCGCACAGCAGTCGAAGTCAGCATCTTCTTTCTGCCACGACCAGGTAGCGTTTCAACAGTGCCCTTTGCCTTGAATTTGCGAATGATGCTTTCTATGGTGTCTCTTGGTATGTTTAACATCTTTGCAATCTTCTTATAGCCATTGCCCTTCCTGTGAAGAGAAATCACCTCTTCTCTTGTCTTCCTGGACCATTCTCTTGACTTCACCATGTTTGTAAACACACCAGTAAATGTCTAGAAGGAGCTGAGTATTACAGTCCTTTTAAATCTGCCTAATTGGTGCTTATTATGCTTGATTGCTGCTCCTTGACATCCACAGGTGTTTTCAATACCTGATCGAAAACACTTGAATGAACCTCTGTTCTTAAGAGTGGTAGTCTTTAAAGGGTTGAATAATTGTGTCAATGAAGAAATCACAAAAAAAACATTTAATACTGTATTACAAAAAAATTGATGTCATTTTAGTTGCATTTGGTTCTTTAAAAAGTCCTTGTAAGATTTCATTCTGAACACAATTGCAAATGTACACTAAATTCCCTAAAACCCTTTACAGCATTGGGGGTTGAATAATTTTGAACACAACTGTAGATCTTGAAGTGCTGCTACGTTCATCAGTTTGTAGCTTTCTGCCATCTCTCTGCACTGAGGTTCCTTTGTTTGAGGAGAATCCCGCTGCTTGCCACCAATGTAACGGGTTTACTTGTCTGGGTACAGTGCTTGCACTGTGCCTTTACAAATTCTCCTCCAAGCTGGATGGCTCTCTGTATTTCTTCTTTCTTGGTTAGCTCTCTTAGGATGAGCCAGTTTGGATCTCTGCTGTAATGATTCAAATAAGTGCACACAACTTCCTTTGTTCTTTAAATCAGGCAGAATGCTCTCTTTTTATTAAAAAATACACATCTTATATACCCCTGGACACAGCAGGGCACAAACAGATTGAACATTGTAGCCACTCCCAGGTGCCTCTGAGTCTGATAGATAAAGTCACAAATCTGAAGCTTCCCTATCTCTCAGATATGTGAGGACGCTGGGGGGTGGGGAATACTCAGAAATAGAACACATTTCCCTTCAGGTGGACAAGTAACATGGTCCTGGGACAGGGGGACACATAGGAGCACACAGGGCAAGTCAATGGGGGCAAAGGGCAAAAAATTCAATCAGGTGGTCATTAGGCACTGATGGAATCCGGGGTGGTCCAAAGGCAGTCGTAAAAATAAACTTATGAGAATTAGTATCAAAATGGATTGAGACACTCCCTTGGAAGGTCAGTAAGGGGAGTCCTACCTATACATTAACCTCTGTTACCCTAACTGGACTCAGCCCAGGGATACCCCTTGATGGTAGAGGCTCCTTGTCCTCGTGCCTAGCCTGACTCACCCTGTATTACCCTATCCTCAATGATCTAAGGCAGATAACAAAACTAAAACATATAGGAAAACACGAAACAAACAAATCCCAACGTTACCTTTCCCCAGCCAGTATGAATTCTGACTGGTTCGTCAGGGGAAGAGGAGAGAGATGCTGGTCATCTATTGCCTGCATCTGGGCTCATACTCCTGGAGGGTCTCGATTGAGGGACACGATATCGGAGATCTCTATTATGAGACATTGCTGTAGGAGCAGCTCTCTCCTCTTCCCCTGACGAACCAGTCAGAATTCATACTGGCTGGGGAAACGTAACGTTGGGATTTGTTTGTTTCGTGTTTTCCTATATGTTTTAGTTTTGTTATCTGCATTAAATCATTGAGGATAGGGTAATACAGGGTGAGTCAGGCTAGGCACGAGGACAAGGAGCCTCTACCATCAAGGGGTATCCCTGGGCTGAGTCCAGTTAGGGTAACGGAGGTTAATGTATAGGAAGGACTCCCCTTACTGACCTTCCAAGGGAGTGTCTCAATCCATTTTGATACTAATTCTCATAAGTTTATTTTTACGACTGCCTTTGGACCACCCCGGATTCCATCAGTGCCTAATGACCACCTGATTGAATTTTTTTCACCAGTGTTGGATTTCCACCTGGTTGAGAAATATCTCATCTTTGGTGTTTCAGCTAACCGTGAGTAACCACAAAACACCCCATATTTTTACTGACCATGTTGTATAAATGTCACTCTATAATGGTTTTATATGTACTGGGCGATCAATGAGTCTCTAACATTGGTTTTTGGCATTTGATTTACTCCGTAGCTATCTGTGAATCACATACGGAGCAACTTTATGTGGGTGTACGCACATGTATCACCATTATTCCTCTTGATTCTATACATTATAACCTAATATGTATAGTATATGTTTTTCTTGACTCTTCTGTTACATGTAGTCCGGCTGTAGGCCATTTTTTTGTATAATAATAATAAAAGGTATATTTTAATTGGGAAGGTGCTCCAGTGTATATTGATTGTTTCTTCCCTTACATATATTTACTGCAAAGCGGTTTTTTGATGTGGTATGTTTTACCTTCTGCATAATGTTGCTACCAAGGTATAGAGTCATGCACCGATGCAATATGTCTAAACTAGAAATGTGGTATATCATGGCAGTGCGGCTATACATATTATCCCACGGTCCTATGGCAGTAATTACCCAAACTTTCTCATGACCACCTTTAATGTAATGTCCTGGAAAGTACGCGGTTTGGGGGTCCGAGGAAATGGATAGCAGTATTCTCCGATGTCCTCAAGTACATCCTTCATATCCTTAATATTCAAGGTAGACACCTTAAACCAGAAACAACAGGGAGACTAAAAGGCTATGTACACCTTTGGAGGCAATTTTTGTTTATGATTGTATTTTACTCATTTTTGGCTAAAAAAAAGACGATTTTTTGTGAAACTTACCTGTAAAATCTTTTTCTCGTCTTTTCCATTGGGGGACACAGACCATGGGTATAGCTTAGGCCATTACTAGGAGGAGACAGTATGCAAATAATAAAAAAACAGCTCCTCCTCCACTGGCTATACCCCAATGCTCCAACAGGAGGACCTCAGTGCGTGCAAAAGCAGTAGGAGAAGGAGATCAGAGACCAAATATTAACAAAGAAAAGCAGACCCAAGGAACACCGCCACCAGGCCGTTAACCATAAGGTCCCACTAGAATAGAACCAACCCCTCCTGCAACAGACAAGAATGGGTGGGAGCTGTGTCCCCCAATGGAAAAGACGAAAAAAAGATTTTACAGGTGAGTTTCACAAAAAATCTCCTTTTCTCGCCCATTCCATTGGGGGACACAGACAATGGGACGTCCTAGAGCAGTCCATGGGGTGGGAAGACCAGCACCTCCAGAGGGAAAATGTCCAACGGTTAAACAGGAACCACAGCCTGCAATACCTTGCGCCCTAGGGCAGCATCAGCCGACGCCAAAGAGTGCAGATGGTAGAACTTTGTAAAGGTATGTAAGGACAACCAGGTGGCTGCCTTACAAAGTTGTGATGTAGAAGCACGATTGCGCCTATCCCAGGAGGCCCCCACCGCTCTGGTGGAGTGCGCGGTAACCCCCGCTGGGGGAACCCTACCCCGGGATCGATTGGCCATGGCAATAGTCAACCGAATCCACCGAGCCACAGTGACCTTGGAGGCCGCCAGACCCTTACGAGGCCCCTCAGGAACTACAAAAAGGGAGGGGCAAAATGGGGCAGTAACCGACAGGTAAAACCGTAAAGCACGGACAACATCCAGAGAATGCAGAGCGCGCTCCTTGGGGTTCGCCGGAGCGGGGCAAAAGGATGGCAGGACTATGTCCTCATTAAGGTGGAAGGCGGAGACCACCTTGGGAAAAAAGGAAGGGACAGGGCACAGTACCACCTTGTCCTTGTGGAAGACCAAAAAGGGCTCCTTAGAGGAAAGGGTGGCCAGCTCCGATACCCTCCTGATAGAGGTGATGGCCACCAAAAAGACCACCTTCCAGGTGATAAAACTCAGGGAAATGTCCCTCAGGGGCTCAAAGGGAGACACCTGGAGAGAAGACAGAACCAGGTTAAAATCCCAGGGGGGCAGAGAAGGGACATATGGAGGGATCGAATGCGCCACCCCCTGCGGTAAGGTCCTCACCGGACCTAGCAGAGCCAGAGAGCGCTGAAAGAAAATGGCCAGAGCGGAGACCTGACCATTCAGAGAGCTCAGGGACATTCCCATCTCAAGACACGACTGGAGAAAGGAGAGGACCACCAAAACAGAGAAATGAAGGGGAAAAAAGCCCATCTTCTAACAAAAGGCAAGAAAGGCCTTCCAGGTACGATAGTATATCCAGGAGGAAGCTGGTTTCCTGGCTTTGATCATGGTCTTCACAACAGAGTCCAAGAAGCCCCTCTTTTTCAAGATGGTGGTCTCAACAGCCACGCCGTTAAATTAAGTGGTTGTAAATTCTGGTGGAAGAGAGCTCCTTGAGATAGTAGGTCCTCCCTGAGAGGAAGAGGCCACGGAACGTCCGCCAGCATCCGAGTGACCTCTGAGAACCAGGCGCGGCGAGGCCAATCGGGGGCGATGAAGATGGTCGGGATTCTATCTGCCGCGACCCTGCGAAGAACCTTTTGGAGTAAAGGTAATAGAGGAGTGCGAAGTCTTGCCACGGAGACACCAGAGCGTCCACCCCGTACGCCTCCGGATCCCGAGCTCGGGCCAGGAACATGGGAACCTTGTTGTTGAGCCTGGACGCCATCAAGTCCATGTCCGGGCGGCCCCAACGGCGACAGAGGTCCTCGAATACGTCCGGAAGCACAGACCACTCTCCCGGATCCACCCTGTTGCGGCTGAGAAAATCCGCCGTCCAGTTTTCGACCCCTGGGATGTATACTAGTGCAGACAATATTGGAACGTGAGCCTCCGCCCACTGGAGGATCCTCTTCACCTCCTGCATCACCGGCCGGCTGCAGGTTCCGCCCTGATGATTGATGTAGGCCACGGCTGTGGCATTGTCCGACTGGATCCTTACCGGGAGACCCGTTAGAAGGGGGGTCCAATGAGACAGAGAGAGGAAAATTGCTCTGAGCTCCAATATGTTGATCTGAAGGCGGGCTTCCACTTCTGACCACACCCCCTTAACCGTCCGAGCCTGGAGAACGCCGCCCCAACCCAGGAGACTGGCATCGGTGGTGACTACTGTCCAAGATTCCATCGGTGGTGACTACTGTCCAAGTCAGATTCTGAGGGGACAGCCACCACGGGAGTTCCATGCGAACCCGAGGAGGAAGGCGGATCGGAGAGTCCAAACCCCTCGATGTCCTGTCCCAGAAGGACAGGATCGCCTGCTGCAGAGGCCGAGTGTGAAACTGGGCAAAGGGGACTGTCTCGAAGGAGGCCACCATAAGCCCCAGAACCTGCATGCACTCCCAGATGGAGAGACACGGGGAATGTAGAAGGCGAGACACCGACTCCCATATCCGTGAGAACTTGCAATCCAGGAGGAATACCCGGGCTGCAGTAGTGTCCATAATCATCCCCAGGAAGGTCATCCTTTGGGAAGGTTGGAGAGAGGACTTCGGGAAGTTGATCAGCCAGCCGAACTGTTGCAGAGTCTGAACAGTGATCCTGACGCTGTCTTCAGCCTGGGAATGAGAGGGAGCCTTTATCAGAATTTCGTCCAGGTAGGGCAGCAGAGATATGCCCCTGGTATGGAGAAGCGCCATAATTGGCGCCAAGATCTTTGTGAATACCCGCGGGGCTGTCGCCAGCCCAAAGGGAAGGGCAAAAAACAGATAATGACGGTTGCCAATGGCAAAGTGCAGGAACCTGTGGTGAGATTCTGCGATAGGGACATGCAGATAGGCTGCCTGGATGTCCACCGACTCGGGGAACTCCCCTGGAAGAAGAGAAGCAATAACGGAGCGGAGGGATTCCATCCGGAACCTCCGCACCCGCAGGGATTTGTTTAACAGCTTCAGGTCTAGGACCGGACGCACGGATCCCTCCTTCTTTGGCACTACAAAGAGATTTAAGTAAAAGCCTGCCCCCTTTTCCTCCAGCGGAACTGGGACAACTACTCCCCTGACCAGAAGGGAAGAAACCGCTTGTAAAAGGGCCGAGGCTCGGGCAGGATCCCCCGGAACACAAGACTGAAAAAAAAGTTGGGGGCGCCCTTTCAGGCGGAGGACTGCTTGGGAACCGCGGGGCGCGCAGAACTCCTCTGGAACTGTGCCCGCGGGCGCCAGGAAGTTTGAGGCTTAAAGGAAGGCTTCTTGCGGGAGTCTTGAGAGCCACTGGAGGAGGGGGCTGTCGCAGACCTGGAGGACGAAAAGCGCCGAAAGGACTGGTTTCTAGAGCCAGAGGGGCGAGCTCTGAAGGCGCGCTTGGATCTAGATTGGGGCAGGTGTGTACTCTTGCACCCCGTAGCTTTAGAGATAATCTCATCCAGCTTAGCACCGAAGAGCCTGGAGCCCGCAAAGGGGAGGTTAGTAAGGGAGCGTTTGGAGGAAGCGTCGGCGTCCCAGACCTTCAACCAGACCTCCCTGCGCTGCATGACCGAAAGGGCCGAAATTCAGGGTGTCCGCAGAGGCATCCACTGAGAGACCAGGGACGCACCATGCGACCCTGCGTCCTCTGTTTAGAAAGAAACAAACAGGAGAAGAAAAAACTACAGGGACAAGCCTGCAGGAGCCAGAATGTCACCTCCTTATCCAACACTAAGCTAAAACTGAGGTCCTCCTGTTGGAGCATGGGTGTATAGCCAGTGGGGGAGGAGCTGTTTTTTATTATTTGCATAGTGTCTCCTTCTAGTAGTAATGGCCTAAGCTATACCCATGGTCTGTGTTCCCCAATAGAATGGGCGAGAAATCATATTTTCAATTGGCCTTTATAAAACAATATTGAACCATTCTGTCACAAAGAGTTAACAGTTTTTCTGTGTGACTGGTACTTTCACTTTCACTGGTCATCTAACAACCCTTATCTCTAAACTACTAAGAGGTCATAAACACTTATTTAAGGGTACTTTCACACTAGGGTTTTAGTTTTCCGGTGTTGAGTTACGTCACAGGAGCTCAATACCAGAAACAAAACTGATCAGTTTTATCCTAATGCATTCTGAACGGAGAGCATTCCGTTCAGGATGCATCAGGATGCATCAGTTCAGTCCCTCTTTTCTCTCCGGCCAAAAATACTGAACACTTGCCGGAATGCCGGATCTGGCATTAATTTACATTGAAGTGTATTCGTGCCGGATCTGGCATTAAGCGTTCTTGGCAAAACGTATCCGGTTTCTGGTCTGCGCATGCGCAGACCTTTATAAATGCAAAAAAAAAGAATACCGGATCAGTATTTCAACGCATCCGGATCCGTCTGACAAATGCCATCAGTTTGCGTCCGGCGATGGAACTGCCTGCCGACATCCTCTGCCGCAAGTGTGAAAGTACCCTTAGCCCCATTTTTACCAGTAAGATAAGGATTGAGCTTTGATGAGTGTTTATATTGTCAGAGAGCAAAGATAAGGAGCCTGTCAGCTCCCCAAATGAGGGAAAAAACAGAAAATCCACAGGCAGCTAGTAGCACTTCATCTATACACACAAAAAATATTCCATATTTTTAATATGAAACCAATTGGAAAAATAACTTTTAGCTCAATATAAGTACAATGCAATAATTAAAAAAATGCCTCTAAAGGTGTACATAGCCTTTAAAGGGATTTTCTCACTTCAGCAAATAGCATTTATTATGTAGAGAAAGTTAATACAAGGCACTTACTAATGTATTGTTATTATATTATCCATATTGCTTCCTTTGCTGGCTGGATTCATTTTCCCATCACATTATACACTGCTCGTATCCCTGGTTACAGCTGGGAGTAACTTCCTACTGCTGGTGAGACAAACAGTAATTGTGAGACGTCTATGCCGAACGTGTATGTGGAGTCGGTGGAAAGAGATACAGGACTGAATAGAAGGCCTTCTTACCCTCGATCTCTTCTGAGGTGAGGCAATATTCGAATTCGCGATATTTCGTGAATATTTTGTAGAATATTTGTCATATATTCACAAATTCGAGAATTCGCGATTATTTTCTTGATTGTGAAAATCGGCAAATTTTTGGGGGATTGCTTTTTACAAACTTTATGAATTAAGGGATTTTTTGGTGTACTTATTGGCCAATGAATATAAGCTTATTATATGTTTATTTACATTATGTGTCGCGTGTTTTGAAGTTTGGCACTATTATGGTTTGTTGTATGTAGTCACTGTACACATAGCTTATTCATTTACCTTTTATTGGTGTTGGAACCGATAAAATTGACATCTATGATACAGCTTTGATGCAAAGATGTTCCTTGATATCTAGAACTGAATCAGCCCGAGTTTGCTTGATATGCAAATGAGGACCATCAAAGGGTTCTTGGGGCAGGACACTGATGAAAGAAAGATCTGCCAGGACTTTCACATCCTGGGGAAAGCCCGACCCCCTGCTGGTATTTATTGCCCAAACCTGTGTCAGCAAGGAATATACATGCTGGGATGGGGGCAGGGGTATATGATATAACTTTCTTCCTGTGTAATTATCTGCACTAACCTAGCTCACAAGTAGGAGCAATAGTGACCTTGGTGACCTCTGGGACAAGACAAGTCTTTCTGGACTCTACAATCAAGAATGTGAATCGCTGAGACCTGCTGGAGAGGAGTGTTCTGAGTACAGAGTAAAACCCATGGCATGGGTGACAGAGAGAGAATGGTGTAGCTAGCTCAAGGATCCTGCCCCCCTCCAATCCCCTCTCCCATTCCCTTAATTGTATTTAGAATGTAGGTATATCCCTATTTGTAAATAAATCCAACACTGAGTTAAGATACAGTTGTTCTTCAGTAATTTAAGGCATCCGCAAAGCAGAGCACATTCTACAAGGGGTTTGTGACATGTTAATTGTTAATTTATTATTTATTATTTAAACAAATAGCCAATCATTGATATTCTTAATTATGAAATGAAATTGTTTATCGATCATGATCATGTATGTTTATTAATTCTTTTTTTCACTTTAGGGTATTTGATTATGTCATTTTAATTTATTACGGGTATATATTTAAATTATGAGTTCATTATACAATCATGCCATTGATTTTTCTATTTTTTCTCTTGCTCATGTACTAATGTTTGTATTGTATGTTAAATTATGATGTATGTCATAAATTGGTACACTGTATATACTTTTGATTATGGCAAATCTTCTGGTTAGCTGATTTCTATTTATGCACATGCACTTTATCTCTTTTCCTCTCTAAATTCATATAGTTGCGCTCTGTTTGAGCGGACTATACACTTCCAGCTTGCATTCCGCTGGTGGAACGGATTTTTGCGTTCCATCACAGCCATCTTCTTCCGGTCACTGTTGCCCCGCCATCTTGCGCATGTGCAATTCGATCCTGGGGACATCGGGAACTCACACACATGATGTCGCTTGTTTACAGGTGAATATGATTAATATAGCTATTTGGATATGTTAATTCAGTATATATATGACACACCATTACATGGTCTAATACCCCTGAGGAAGCCGGACTGCGCCGGCGACACGCGTGGGGCATTTTTCTTCATGTCGCACAGGTCCACTTCACCAGCTCTTCTACAGGTCATGGCTCTTACATTCTGATCAGATCTGGTCCTATCCTTATTCCTTTGATGCCACATTACATTTTGATGTAAGGTTTATATGTATTCATATATTTGGTTATTGATGTAGCTCGGTTATATATTTCCTCATCTTTGGACGTTAGTGAACTCTGTTTAGGTGTTGGTCTTATTTCTCACCAACACACAGTTCTATTGTATACAATTTTTAACATGTCTATGTGTCAGTGTTGTCTAATAAAAATAGTTTTTTATTCATTGGTATTTGTGGGACGTGCATTTCTGTCGTGGTTCTCTTGACTGCACTTCAGTCCTAGTGTGTTTTAGACCACTTTTGTAGACCACTTTTGCACTCCCGATTGTTGATTTATATTTGTGTGCCCCCTTAATTTCATTGTTGAAAATCGGCAATGTAATATTCATGTAATGCATGTGCAATACAGACATGGGTTACTTTTGCTAGATTTTTCAAGCTGCTAGAAGTTTCCTGAGACTGGAGAAATGGTTGGCACGGCAGAACATTAAAAATGGCTTTATATGCAGATAGAGTGCTCCAATATATTCGCGATTGCTCAAATCGGTACTAATGATGTGAATATTTTGGTGCAATACGTGACACTTCACATTTTAGCAGGTCTGACTTGATATTACTGATTGGTGCACTATGTATTGTTGTAAAATTCCAAATCAGACATCTCACGACCTTAGTATCAATGTCTGCACGGGAAAGGAGAAATCCCCATACAATTCATAGAAGATAATCCCAGCAGACGTATTTGCTCTTAATGGTATGCTTTATTAACAGTTCACAGAACGCGTTTCGGCTTGTCCAGCCTTCCTCAACTGCACCAGTTAAGGAAGGCTGGACAAGCCGAAACGCATTCTGTGAACCGTTAATAAAGCATACCATTAAGAGCAAGTACGTCTGCTGGGATTATCTTCTATGAAGTGCTATGTATTGTTGTGACATCACAGCACTGTGTCTGTAGCATGTATGTATAGGCAGCAGAACCCATCACTGCACTGGAACCTATCAGCTACATTATATCATGATCTAACACTGACTATCTCCCACTAACTATATATATGAGCTATCTAACTAAGTATCTAATGCTGTCTCTCTCAGAACTGCAAAAAACTTCAGAAAATGGCTGCTGGGGAGGTTCTTATATAGTAAAGGGTAGGCAACTTTCCTATTGGTTGCTAGGGATGTTGCTTAGCTCAGACAAAGACATTGCAGCCTTCTCATTGGCCCACAAGCAAGAAGCAGGGAGGGATCATGGGTTCAGATAAAAAAAGATCTAGAATATTCAAAAATACAAATATATATATATCACTATATTCTAAATATTTGCGAATTCTCGAAGTGCAGATATTCGCGATTAATATTCGCGATTTGAATATTCGTGCCCAACACTAGTGGTGAGTCCCCAAGACCTCTTTGGGCGTTATTTTCTTGACCCAGGCCCCCCTTGGTAGTCCTTGTACATTTATCTTGTCCAGGTACTAGATTTCTTGATGCCACATTTGTCAGGAGAGGCAGATGGCAGGCTTCCATTCCCCTGCGCTCTCTGATCTCTCTGCAGCCTGGACGCTTGCGGCGTCCGGCTGCGCTCCTGGTTCCCGGTGTCTCCATTGTCATGGTGACGGGGGACGCGGTACGTCCGGCCGCACTCCTCCTGCAGGAGCAGTCGGCGTTCCCTATCGCCATGGGAACCGGGAGGGGCTGAGCACCGAGCTGGGCACTCGGCGCTCAGCTACAGTCAGGGAGGATGGGTCATGTGACGCTGGCCATGTCACATGATCCCTCTTCTCCACTATTTAAACAGGCAACCTGCTGGCCACAGGTTGTCTGTGATTTCGTCTCTTTGGCTATATGTATTATTATTATTATCCTACTTGACCTCTGGTATTGACGTTGTTCGTTTTGTGACCTTCCTTTTGCCTGCTCCCTTGGTACTTTAGCTATATCTCGGTTTGGACCTTGGCTCGTTCTCAGATTTGTCTCCTGCCTCTTCCCTTGTATTGACGTGACCTCCCGGACTGACTTCGGCTAGTTGACCCGCCATTGCCTTTCCCATCACTGGGTACATTTGTCTTGTCTATCTCCCTGTCTATCCGTTTGCCTACGTCTCGTGTACCGCCTTCTGCCTTGGCTGTCCGGTTCCTCTCTGTCTCTGTCCGCTCTACTCTGCACTTACGTAGGTCAGGGACCCTCGCCCAGTTGCGCCCTGTCACCTAGGGCGTGTGGTGCAAGTAGGCAGGGACAGGGTTGAGGATGGCAGTTAAAGGGGTGCACTTCCTCTCTACCTTCCTTACCTGTGACAACATTATTATTTACTATGTACTTATTGTGGATTTGATAGTCAGTGTTTGTTGCACATTATTGGATGCTGCTATTTTAGACTACTTACATTTTGCCCATATTTGTGGTCTTTGGTGGGAGCTGGGTAGGTGTCTGGTCTCATCTTGTACCAGCAGGTGTTCATATTGTATATACAATTTTTAATCATGTTTGTGTGTCTTTTGTAGCCTAATAACATTCTTGCATTGTTTTTATATTCAGTGGATGTGCATTTCTTTGGGGTTTTCTTGGGCCATGTGGCCAGTGTTTATTATTGTGGTTTTAAACCGCCTTTTCACTTCGTTTTCATTGTAGTGTGCCTCCCACTCCACTCTTTACATAGTCCCCAAGACTTCTGTGTCACTATTCGAAGAGATGTTTAGAGTCAGAGATACTTTTCCTTTTTATGATACAGTGTGAACCGGAGCATTGGACCTGCTCCAAATCTCTTAGCGCTTTGTTTCTTTCATAGCGGATCGCTGCCCAACTAATATATATTTATTTACCGTAACCTCTAAGAAGCCTTGGGTAAAATGGGCAGTGTATGCATTTGGTAATTCCTACTCCCCAGATATATGTTTGCTCATACATCGTGAGGTACTTTGGGAAGCACAGTGTACAATGGTAGACCCTGACGTCAAATATATTTTTGTCTTATATCAATTGCTGCTATAGCAGTCCTGCAAGCATATGCTGGGTTTACTGCACAGTATCCAGAAGCTAAACTTTGTGTATGACAGACTCAATATGGTGTTAGATACACAGCTAGATAAGTTTCACTCAGCTGCTGCTACCGACATGAGACGAGCTTTCCCTGCTGTCCTATTCATACTTACAACAGAGTTGAGATACTGTAGATAGATTTATGGAGCAAGCTCCACCCTGATCAGTCAGTGAACTCCTGTTTTACCCCAATCTCATAGGGCACTATCTAGAATTGATTATATGTTTGGCACACCTTCTACATATCTGGAGACTGTAGATATTTCATGCTGCCCTCAGAGTATATTTGACCATGCTCTCTTGGTGGCAAAATAGAGTCTGTCCTCAAGTTCAAGAAACAATGCCAAGTTCTGCATGCATACCTTCTAGATTTCTCTCATGGGTGTTAATGATCGCATCCCAGATCAACTTAACCCCTTCCGGACATCTTCCGTACATGGAAACTATAGGCCGGTAAGTTTAACATCTGTTGTGGGTAAACTGTTTGAAGGTTTTCTGAGGGATGCTATATTAGAGCATCTCAACGGAAATAAGCAAATAACGCCATATCAGCATGGCTTTGTGAGGGATCGGTCATGTCAAACTAGTTTAATCAGTTTCTATGAGGAGGTAAGTTCTAGACTTGACAGCGGCAAATCAATGGATGTCGTATATCTGGACTTCTCCAAAGCATTTGACACTGTACCACATAAAAGGTTAGTATATAAAATGAGAATGCTCGGACTGGGAGAAAATGTCTGTATGTGGGTAAGTAACTGGCTCAGTGATAGAAAACAGAGGGTGGTTATTAATGGTAAATACTCAGATTGGGTCACTGTCACTAGTGGGGTACCTCAGGGGTCATTATTGGGCCCTATTCTCTTCAATATATTTATTAATGATCTTGTAGAAGGCTTGCATAGTAAAGTATCAATTTACGCAGATGACACTAAACTGTGTAAAGTAATTTACACTGATGAGGACAGTATACTGCTACAGAGGGATCTGGATAGATTGGAGGCTTGGGCAGAGAAGTGGCAGATGAGGTTTAACACTGATAAATGTAAAGTTATGCACATGGGAAGGAAAAATGCAAGTCACACGTACATACTAAATGGTAAAACACTCGGTAACACTGACATGGAAAAGGATCTAGGAATTTTAATAAACAGCAAACTAAGCTGCAAAAACCAGTGTCAGGCAGCTGCTGCCAAGGCCAATAAGATAATGGGTTGCATCAGAAGGGGCATAGATTCCAGTGATAAGAACATAGTCCTACCACTTTACAAATCGCTAGTCAGACCACACATGGAGTACTGTGTACAGTTCTGGGCTCCTGTAAACAAGGCAGACATAGCAGAGCTGGAGAAGGTCCAGAGGAGGGCATCTAGGGCATCTAAAGTAATAAATGGAATGGGGCAACTACAGTACCCTGAAAGATTATCAAAATTAGGGCTATTCACTTTAGAAAAAAGACAACTGAGGGGAGATCTAATTAATATGTATAAATATATCAGGGGTCAGTACAGAGATCTATCCCATCATCTATTTATCCCCAGGACTGTGACTGTGACGAGGGGACATCCTCTGCGTCTGGAGGAAAGAAGGTTTGTACACAAACATAGAAGAGGATTCTTTACGGTAAGAGCAGTGAGACTATGGAACTCTCTGCCTGAGGAGGTGGTGATGGTGAGTACAATAAAGGAATTCAAGAGGGGCCTGGATGTATTTCTGGAGCGTAATAATATTACAGGCTATAGCTACTAGAGAGGGGTCGTTGATCCAGGGAGTTATTCTGATTGCCTGATTGGAGTCGGGAAGGAATTTTTTATTCCCCTAAAGTGGGGAAAATAGGCTTCTAACTCTCAGGGTTTTTTTGTTTTTTTTTCCTCTGGATCAACTTGCAGGATAACAGGCCGAACTGGATGGACAGATGTCTTTTTTCGGCCTTATGTACTATGTTACTATGTGTATGACGGATGGCAGGTCTTTAAAGATGGTGCCTGCTCCGGGCTGAGTAAGTGCCACAGCCGCTTGCATTAAACAGCAAGCACCCATGGCTAATGTCTGAGATCGCCGGTAATGCTGACCGTGGACATTTAAACCTTCAGGTGCCTTGGTAAAATGTGACCACAGCGTCTGAGAAGGCTAAAATCCAGAATTGCGCTCTTCAGGGTCAGGCATGCTTTCCCCTGGCAGAGATGGGGGAAAGCTACCTGTTATAATAATGAGTCTGAGCCTGTACTAGGCTTCTAGGCTCATTAGCAAAAACTACAGATCATCCCGGAAAAAATGAGCCTTCACACATCTCCATAGAGATATCTATAAAAAAGGTTTAGCGGTGAGGATATGGTGATGAAAAAAAGTTGTTGTTTTTTTCAGTATTATAACGCATGACTTGGAGAATGAAGAGCACAAGTCAATTTTACTGCACGCGGAACACCATTAAAAAATAAAAAAGTTATGGCTTTGGGAAGGCAGGGAACGAAAAAGCAAAAAATGAAAATTGCTGCGTCAGGAAACTATTAAAGTGTTTTTGGAGACACATGACAATAATACTGAGGAACTGCAGCGCTGGGAGACTTTAAAGGCATATCTTCGTGGGTGTATTAAATCCTCAATTTCATAAATTAAGAGAGAATCTAGTCATAAGGAGGAGGAGTTAGCACGACAGTGTAGGGAGATGGAGGAACGTTACATCTCTAACCCCACAGAGGACTATAGAGTAGAATGGGTACAGATGGGTAGGCAGTATTTGATTCACCTTAGGGAGAAGAGTGACCGTAAGCTGTGCTTCCTAAAGAAGAAATCCTTTGAATTGAGCAATCAGTCTGGTAATGGTATGTTGGCTAATATTGTGTGTAATAATAACTTGGCTCCAGCAGTGTTACACATAAACACCAAAGAGTGCTCTCTGATTGATGAGGTGGTGGGCCTAGTGGATAGATTTCAGGAATTCTACTGAGAGCTATATTGTTCTGTGGTACAAAACACACCTCTGAATTGAGTGCTTACCTACAGGATATTACTATCCCTAAGCTGAGCGCAGAGGATAGTCTCTTTTTAGATGGAGATATTACCCTGAACAAAGTGATGGATGCCATTAAAGGACTGGCGAATGGTAAATCGCCAGGCTCTGATGGTATCCCTCTGGAGGTCTTTACTATATATATATATATTTTGGGACTGCACAGGGGAGTAGCTAAAGGCTCATGGGCCCAGGTGCAAGAGTTCAGCTTGGGCCCCACGCCCCTTTCACTGAGCGCTGGTGCACCTAGCTTTTCTGCTGCCAAAAGCAAATATTAAAATGCCCACCCATGCCAAATTCTCAACCTAACCCATTCCCTCTAGTCCTACTGTTAATAGGGTTGTCCTCTTTTTACTACTGTTGACCTATCCTCAGGTCATCAATATCAGATCAGCCGGGGTCCTCCGGCACCCCGACGATCAGCTGTTTGAAGAGAGGGCAGTGCTCATATGAGAGCTGCTTTCTCTGTTCTGTTCACATGCTCGCCGTGGCATTTGCAGTAGTGAGCAGATAAACAGAGCAGAGAAGGCAGCGCTCATACAAAAAAAAAAAAAAAAAAAAGTGGACAACCCCTTTGAAGACATACTTGGAAAACATTACATACAGGACCACATACCTTTTACATCCAGTGACTTCTCTTCTCTGATGTAGACATTCTCTTTCCTCTTCTTCTTCTGTCTGACCAGACCGCCATGGTGACTTATTTCAGCCGCGCCTCGTCTCTGCAGAGTTTAACAAACAGACCTCTTACTTCCCTACTTTTCCGTCATCCTGCCACCCCTAAAACTGTGCCCACTGTACTCCTCAATACTTTTCTGCAGAAACAGTCCCCCTAAAAAATACTGGTACCACACAGACCCCTATAGTTAAACCAGTGGGTCCACAGTTATTTTGTATGTATACAGCAGCACAGAAGATGAGCAGCCTCCCTGAGTAGTTATATGATGCAGGTAATACTATAGTAGTACACCGGCGCTTGCACTGAGTTTGGCTGACGCAGCGGTACCGCAACGGTATCGCCACCGTTGGATATCAAGTGAATGATGTAAGTAATGTATATGTAGGTACTGCGCGACTTGTACTCCCTATTGCTTTCTCAATCAGAATGGCACCATGAAGATACGTAATGGTTATAGCAGGGACTTACAGTTTGGTTGTGATGTCTCAATCCCAGATGCTCCTCTGTGGGTGCTGTTCTCCTGCGTCTTTCCAACTTTCTTCTTTTCTTTTTTTTTTTTTTTCTTTTTTGTTTTTGGTGCCGTGCGGGATGAGGGAAGGTTTGGGGAGCTGGGCCCTAATAGTAACAACTATTTTTTAAAATGAAAATATTATTTGAGCTTGCCCCGGCCGGTGACACCGC
Organism: Bufo gargarizans; assembly: GCF_014858855.1. Classification (NCBI taxonomy): domain Eukaryota; kingdom Metazoa; phylum Chordata; class Amphibia; order Anura; family Bufonidae; genus Bufo; species Bufo gargarizans. The sequence goes on from NC_058081.1 coordinate 169,168,721, forward strand.
TCGTGATTTTAAAAGAAGCCGCTTGTTCGCGCTCGCTCGGAGCGCTGCGTGACGTCACGACAGTGGCTACGGTGGACCAGGAGGACCAAAGTTCTTTGGTCCTCCTGGTCCACCGTAGCCACTGTCGTGACGTCACGCAGCGCTCCGAGCGAGCGCGAACAAGCGGCTTCTTTTAAAATCACGAGCGGTGTCACCGGCCGGGGCAAGCTCAAATAATATTTTCATTTTAAAAAATAGTTGTTACTATTAGGGCCCAGCTCCCCAAACCTTCCCTCATCCCGCACGGCACCAAAAACAAAAAAGAAAAAAAAAAAAAAAGAAAAGAAGAAAGTTGGAAAGACGCAGGAGAACAGCACCCACAGAGGAGCATCTGGGATTGAGACATCACAACCAAACTGTAAGTCCCTGCTATAACCATTACGTATCTTCATGGTGCCATTCTGATTGAGAAAGCAATAGGGAGTACAAGTCGCGCAGTACCTACATATACATTAGTTATATGATGCCTTGATTATAGTGCTCTTAAAGCCTGATAAGGACCCCCTGGACTGTGGAATATTGATTATAAGGTAGTCATGAAGATCAAACAGGCTTCATCCCGGGTGCACTAGATCTATTAATATCAGAAGGGCGTAAGCCATAGCTCAGGTGGGAGTTGGTGGTAATAAATAGTGTTGAGCGAAGTGAAGCATTTTAAGCGGAAAACTTCGATACGCA